>NC_073639.1:33664772-33967803 GCF_029407905.1 Bubalus kerabau | reverse complement strand
CCTCGCTTGTATCAGCAGCTCTGCCCTTCTTTCTGGAGTTGTATACTGTCGTGTGTTTCAGGAGTATACCTTTTATTGTTGAACTAGTACTTCATTGTAGTCTGGTGCTCTTACAGTGTGTATTTACTTTGTGGGGCTTACATTATTGAGCGAAAACATAGCCCTTCCTGATTCCTAAATGTTTATTCATTAATGCCTATCTTGCAAAAAGCGTAACTATTGGAGGACCTGAAACTTTTCTGATACACCACAGTATTTAATAATACATATAAACTAGCTTTACAAAAAAAAAATTCTTTGTATGTCCTTTTGCTAACGTCAATGTAATATGCCAAAGGCATTGCTAAGAAGCAAATACATTTTAAAAAGATCGTGTGGGAAAAAAAGTAGAAAATGTTTGATTTAGTTGGTTTCAGCATCCACACTTTTTCACATTTCATTCTTTAATATACATAATTATGTATGCATGGGAGAATCCTATGTATAAACCAAAGACAATTTAATGAAAAAGATAATTATGTTTTGGCCTATAGTGGGCTACAGTCCATGGGATTGCAAAGAGTCAGACACAGCTGAAGTGGCTTAGCACATAGAACTCAGTTTCAGTGTTTGTATATTCAAACACTGAATTTCCTTAAATTATCCCTTATTGGTATTCAGGTTGTTTATATTTTCTTTTTATAAGCAGTGCTGCAATAACTATCTTTGTAACTAAATTTTTGACCCTTAATTCCTTCAAGTAAGCTTCTAGAATTAGAATTACTGAGTGTGCACATTTTTCAGGCCTTGAATATGTTTATATTGTTCAATTAAGTATAGATGTAGGGATTGGAATTTCCATCTCAGACTCAGTTATATCAAAGTGGTTAGTTTCACACATGGGAAAATAAAATTGGAGCCAGAAATCCTCATTCAATATCAGATTAAAGCATGTGGTCAGATAAAACATCAGTTCAGTCATGCAGTTGTGTCTTGACTCTCTGCGACACCATGGACTGCAGCACACCAGGCTTCTCTGTCCATCACCAACTCCTGGAGCTTGCCTCAAACTCATGTCCAAGGAGTCGGTGATGACATCCAACCATCTCATCCTCTGTCGTCCCCTTCTCCTCCTGCCTTCAATCTTTCCCAGCATCAGGTGGCCAGAGAACTTCAGCATCAGTCCTTCCAATGAATATTCAGGATTGATCTCCTTTAGGATGGACTGGTTGGATCTCCTTGCTGTCCAAAGGACTCTGAGCAGTCTTCTCCAACACCACAGTTTAAAAGCATCAATTTTCAGTGCTCAGCTTTCCTTATGGTCCAACTCGCACAGCTAAAACATGCTCCCTGCATTTTAAATTGATATTTAGTGATGATTTCTATGGGCTTAGCATTGTTCGCACTGGCATATGTATCACATCAATTCTATGAGTTTGATAATCCTAGCTATCTTTTTTCATAAGAAGCCTTAAGCAAAGTTAAATATCTTGGCCAAGAAATAGCAGTGAAATGGATTTAGTTTCAGGCTTCTTTGACCCCAGAAACCCAGTGCCCTTACATTATCTGTTGGCATACAGATGGTATCTATATATTGGGTAATGGGCTGTATTGGAACAAATTATCTGTCTGGGCATTTACTGTATAGAGAAGCATCAGTAAAGTCATCTGTTACTGTCTAGTTTCTAAGAAATATTATCTTGTTTTAAAATGTTATTTTAGTATGCTTTTAAGTTATTTTAAGAACATGTAAAAATCTTGTTTCAATTTAGAAATTGATATAAAAGTAGGTACACAAAATGTTAGTGCAAAACTATGGAGGAAAGCAGTGTGGAAAGACTATTAACTATTAATAGTGGGTATTTCTTGGAAGTAGATTATGGAAGTGTGCTCTTAATACATAGTCTGTAATGTTTTGAATTTTTATGAACTTAATTTACAATAAAGAAAATGGATCTTTTAATCAAACTTATTTCAAGACATTTTTGTTAGATGTATATATTCGTTTTACTATTAAAATTCTGCAGGATCCAACTTAGCAGACTAAACAGTTCTCTGGTTTTCTGTACTTATCAACATACGTATAATCTGAAAATATGGGAAAATATTATTTATACACCACATCTCAGATATGTGAGATGTCCTGTTCAATGCACAAAAGCAGAAATCACTTACCTTGAGATACTGAAAATAAAAAATTTTTCTACATGGAAAACGGGAAACTCCAGACATTAACAGTGACTTGCTGGGTAGGAGGACTTTTTAATGGTAATAGCAGTTCAGGTTAGGAGAAAATTTTTACATTTTTAAAATTATTTATTCTTTGTATCATATGAAATGGTTTTGTTTGTATGTTCTACTGTGAGATTACATTAATTTAAAGTATTTTAAATACTGAAGAATTACATAAAGTATATCTTTTCTGTCTCTTCCCAGCTACCTCCTAAACTTTAATATGTGTGTTTCTATACAAAGTGAGTATATGTATTAAACTGGGATTTTTTAGCAAAAGTAGAATTACATTTATACATTCTGCAGTTGGCTTTTTCAAAATATAATGTGAACATCTCAAATTTGCTCATATGACTCTACCTCATTCTTCTTAATGTATGTACAGTATTCCATTTATCTGTACATGTCTATTAGTGTGTGTTGCAAAGCATTTTGCTGTTGACAAAAATTCAATGAAATTTTTTTTTAATGAAATTGTGCCTAAATGAGTGGATGGGCAGACGTCCCACACTTTAACATGGCCAAAGCTAGTACTATGAAATCTTTTAGTATGAATATTATCCACAAAATAAAATGACTCTCTAGTCATTGCCTTGAATTTGTAGCTGAAAAATTCTGAAAAAATTCTAGAAGGCAGGAATGATAGGTACAAATTACATAATATACATTGAGTTTAAGATGTTTAACATGCCTTTTAGTATGTGGTTAGTATGAGGTTAGGTTTCCCTGATAGCTCAATTGGTAAAGAATCTGCCTGCATTGCAGAAGACCCCGAATCAATTCCTGGGCCAGGAAGGTCTGCTGGAGAAAGGGATAGGCTACCTGTACCCACTCCAGTATTCTTGGGCTTCCCTTGTGGCTCAGCTGGTAAAGAATCTGTTTGCAATGTGGGAGACCTGGATTCAATCCCTGGATTGGGAAGATCCCCTGGAGAAGGGAAAGGATACCCCCACCAGTATTCTGGCCTGGAGAAGTCCATGGACTCTATAGTCCATGAGATCACAAAGAGTCAGACACAACTGAGCGACTTTCACTTCACTTAGTGTGTGGTCATTATAGTACAAATTAATGAGCATAGCTATGTTCTAATTAAATTTTATTTACAAAAATATGTGGTAAGTGGTAATTTGCAAATCTTTGTTCTAGGCAGTCATAATAAAAATGACAAAATTATTATGCATTGTTACTTGTCTTTGAACGGATGAATTTTGAGTAAGATAATCAGTTTTTAAAATACTGTATCTAATAATTAAACAGTGTGTCTAATTTAAAGTACCTAATCAGCTTTTTAAATAAAAATTAAATCAGCTGTGTAAATGTGTGTGTGATTTCTGTAGGGGCTTTCCAGGTGGGACAGTGGTATAGAATCTGCCTGCCAATGCAGGAAACAAGGGTTCAATCCCTGGGTCGGGAACATCCCCTGGAGTAGGAAATGGCAACCCATTCTAGTATTCTTGCCTGGGAAACCCCATGGACAGAGATGTCCAGAAGGCTACGATCAGTGGGATCACAGTCGGACATAACTGAGCACACACACACATGCAGCAGATTTCTGTTAATGGTTTTAAGTTAAGAACAAATTTAATTTGGGAGTTATGCTTATTAGAAGCATTTGGAGACTACTAAAGGAATTTTTGTTTTTATATGTTAAAATATTTTATTCATTGTCCATATTCAAAGATTGAAAAGTTTATATTATTACTAAATCATAGGTGTCTAAAAATTTTACATTTCTAAGCATTAGTCGCTCAGTCGTGTTGGACTCTTTGAGACCCCAGGGACTGTAGACCACCAAGCTCCTCTGTCCATGGGATTCTGCAGACAAGAATATTGGAGTGGGTTCCTGTTTCCTAGTCTAATATTTCTAAGTAGCAAACTAAAAAAGAAATGGTAACAATCATTCCTTTACTTCTTTTCTAGATAGTTAAGTTTGAGAAATAATAATCACATGTTTTCTTTACTGTCACAGTCTCAAATCCTTAATTTGTTTAGAGGCATTGAAATAGAAGAGAATGTTTTCCTCGGCTTATTTGAACCACTAAGGGATTACTTTGTACAGAACACTATTTGGGAAATGATGCAGTGGTTTTCAGCTGGAGGAGATTTTATACCCTAGGGTGCTGACAATGTCTGAAGATACTTGGCAGTTGTCACACTGGGAGACGGAACAGAAGAGAGCTAATGATATCTAGCAGGTAGAGGCCAGAGATGCTTTAAAATCCTACAGTGCACAAAATTGCCCTGGTCCCTCAACAAAAAATCAGCCCCAAATGTCAGTAGTACCAAGATTGAGAAACCCTGCTCTATAGACATCTTGGCAGCTATAGTTGAAAAGAGTTCCTCAGTGGTTGACAATTTGATTCAGAGCCAAATTGGCTGTGTGAGGAACAAACCCCTTATTTAAACCAATTGATTGTCCTCTTACATCATTAATTCAGCTATTGTATGTCTTTGCATCTACTCAGTGATAGCAGAGACTATAAATAGTAATTGTGATCTTATGGAACTGACAAGGGAAAGCGGAAATTTCTAAAAATAGGGCTATTTTAAAAGTGTCAGTGATAAGATCAAGAGGTTTTGATTCCTTGGTAGAGATTTACAAAGAAGCAAACAAATCTAGAGTGTTGACCTCTTAGGTGAGAAGTCTGATGGTCTGTTGGCAGTGTGTGTGTTCTCCAACCTAGCCATGCTTGGCTTTATAAGAAAGACAGTTAATTGTAGATTTTAGGGGAAAATACAAATATAGCTTTCTTAAGTAACATCCTGTCTTTTGATTTTTATGCCCCTCCTCTACTTAAAGCTATACAGAACATTTAGAAGTTCTGCTTATTTGTTTAATTTTGTGCATTCTTTGAGAGTCGAGGGCTACTGTTACAATGGCAACATCAGCCTGAATATAGTGGATTTAAGCTGCATTGTAAACTCTTTTTTTTTTCCTTTTAGGTATAAAATGGATTTTCTAAATAGTAGTTGAAATAATCTATAAAAAGTATAATTGGATTTTGTGATATATAGTTGGATAAACTGTTGAATATCCTTTTCTAGAAAAACTTTTGTGTCAACCTAATATATAGTATAATATGTCTGTTTGCCTTGGTATTACTGAAAATTAGGTAAAAGTTTTGAAAGAGAATAGGTATTTAAATTACTTTGATTTTTCTGAAAATCCTTGACAGATACTTATATAATGGCTGTGCTATAGAATCTTTTGGGGAAAAAAAAAATTTGAGGGAATTTGAAGACCTTTAGTATGTGAGAAGGACCTTTAGCTAGAGAGGGAAATGGCAACCCACTTTATTATTCTTGCTTAGAGAACGCCATGGACAGAGGAGTCTTGTGGGCTATAGTTTGTGGGGTCGCAGGGAGTCAGATATGACTGAAGCAACTTAGCACGCATGCAGTATGTGAGGAGAGTTTTCTTTGTATTGAAACTGGGTATTTCCAAGTTATAACATTAAATTTTTGAACTTTACAAGTTGTCTGCTTTTAACCTGAAGAGAATGTCTGATAATGATAACTGTAGCTTTCTTCATGAAAAGATACAGGCATAAAACATATTTCAGTGAATACAGCACTGAATACAGCAAACACAGTGAATACAGCAATAAATGATAGTTGAATCAATCTTACTTGGATCTAAGAGTTTTAACAGAAGTTTAACCCTTGGAATCAACCTAAGATTTTCTGTGCATTAAAGTAATGATATCCTTGTGCTGAAAAATTAAGTTTTTCAAAGTGTATCCAGATAATGGAGTTGATAGCAAAATGGGTCTCAACTCCCAAAATAAAGCTGGCCAAGAGATGGCAAGTCCATATTTTCTCTGATGAGTTTAGAATGGAATGCCCACCGTCTACATGGATTTCTGTATCAGGCATGCAAAGTCTACTCTGGCAGAGACTATGTTGAATCAAGGAATTATTTGCAAGAAAAATGAAGGTGTCACCTCAACCACTGATTGTTAATATATCCTGTTTACCTATTTTTACCAGATCACAATGAAAGAAAAGTAACTTCAATTCTGTCATATATCAGTTCATCACATTTAACATTTAGTTCTAAATAAATACCTCCTTGGATGTATCAAAGGCACTTCAATCTCAACATAGCCAAAATAGAACTTGTGATGGTCCATCCCCAAACAGGTCCCTCGTACAGCATTTTCTGTCTTATTGCATGGCACAACTATCTACCCTCCAATGCAAACTGGAAACCTGTATATTATTCTTGTTACTTACCTCTTCCTATTACCTATTCCAGCACTATTCAGTAAAAATAAATATATGTGAGCCACATACATAATTTAAAATATTCTAATAGTTTCAATAAAAATCCAGACAAAATTAATTTTAATATACTTGATTTAACTCAGTATATTCAAAATCTTATTTCAGCATGTAATCAGTGTTTTTAAATTAATAAGATATTGTTTCATACTTAAAGTAAGTACATCTCGATTCAGACTAGCTGCACTGGGGCCCCAGTGGTATAGTCAGTTAGCGCGCATTACTTAAACTTACTTATACAGACTAGCTGCATTTCATGTTCGTAATAGCCATGTGTTTCTGGTGGCTGCTTGTTGCACTCTGAAGATCTAGTTCATCACCAAGTCCTTTGAGTTTTAGCTCCTAAAATCTCTTAATTCCTTTTCCTTTTATCTCAACTGCCACTGTCCTGATAAGAGATTATTGATGACTTCTAGTGCTACTCCCATTCCTATGGTGTAAATGACCTCTGCCAAACACTCCCCTAGTTGAATCTGTCATTGTTTACTTTTCTTTCAAATCTCATCATTTTCTCAGGTAGGCCATCCCTGATCCTCCTCTTTTAGGTCAATTCCTGTTGTTGTCGACTCTTCATTGCCATGTGTGCCCATTTGGGTACCGCCTAGTTTACTTGGTACATTGGAGTGAGTCTACAGCAGTGTAAGTGCCAGGGGAGCCAATATGATGTCTGACTTTTTTCCCCTCATTATTATAGCTCTACTACCCATCAGAGTGCCAGGCATGTAGTAGTTACTCAGCATTCATCTGTTAAATTGATGAACTTAACTGCTTGCCTTTACTGAGAATCCAATGTCTGCAATGTAATAGTATCTTGTTCAGCCCTTGAAAAGCACTGTTCTGGGATCTTTCCTTTTCAGTTTATATAATACATATACACATATGTATATACATACACACACATATATTTTAAAGCATGGAGTGTTCTTTCTGCTATTCAAAAGCTTTTAATGATCTCTTAAAACCTAATTAAATATATTTAACATTTATAATATATCATTTAAAACATTATATAATCTGGCCCTGATAGATCTACCAAAATGTCCTATGAAACTAGTAAAGTTGCATTCTTCATCGTCTCCAAATGAGCATTACCCTTCAGAGCCATTTTTCCATTCATTCAGTAAGTACCTTGGTTATGTACCAGACACTGTACAGATAGCAGTGCTATCCAGTAGAACTTCCTGTTCTACAGTATATGTTCTATGTGCTTTCTGTTTTTTGCATATCTAATGGCCACATGTAGCTTTGAAACTCTTGAAAATTGGCTTTGAGCCCTTGAAATGTGACTGATTTTTAATTTTAGTCAATTTAAATTTTACTAGCTAGTGGCTACCATACTGGAGACTGCAGATCAAGGCAATAAGACATATATTATCTACCCACACAGAATTTACACTCTAATGTGGATATATAGTCAGTAAAAAAAAATTGTATCAAATGGTGATACATTTATGAAAAATAAAATTGAGGAAACAAGATGTGTGTGTTGGGGGAGGAGCAAGAATGTTGTTTATGTAAGATAGAAAAGGTATTTCTATTAAGCTGATAGTTGAGCCAGAGACATGAAATGAGAGCTCAAGGCCTGTGTTCCAGAGAGAATAGCATGTACAAAGGCCCTGAGGCAGAAATGTACTTGCCCTACTGTAGAAATAGCAAGGAGACTTCTGTGCCTAGATTGAAGTTACAGGGTAGAGCAGCTACAGAACAAACCATGGCTGTTTATTGGCTGTTGGGCAAACAGGACACCATTGCAGGGTTTTTAGCAGAGGACTTTGTCTTTAAAAAGATCACTCAGGCTGTTATATTGAGAATAGATGGTATACCTGTATACCAGTAATGTCCTTTTCCATAAAACCAGATACATATTAAAATGCTTTCTTTTCTTTCAAGTCTTAATTAAGAAATCACATCTTCTACTTGCTTTTCCTAAGCCATATTATCTACAAGTGATTATTCTCTTTTTTTGCTAGTATCATTCATAATTTTATATGTTGATTTTCTTGATAGACTAAATTCTCCAAGCACATTGGATTGTAGCTAGTATAAACACAATGCCTGTAAGTATTTGTTGATTGAATGAATTACAACTGAATTACAACCTGTAATATTGAAACCATGGAAACATTTTCTTGAATCACAGCATGAAATGGTTTTTTGATAAAAATGGTACTCTACACTTTTATAAGCAGAATTATTAATACATGTAAATGCAGGAATGAAAACAACATATTGTTCATTTATGTATCAATTCAGTTCAGTTGTTCAGTCATGTCCGACTCTTTGCGACCCCATGGACTGCAATACTCCAGGCCTCCCTGTCCATCACCAACTCCTGGAGTTTACTCAGACTCATGTCTGTTGAGTCGGTGATGCCACCCAACCATCTCATCCTCTGTCATCTCCTTCTCCTGCCTTCAATCTTTCCCAGAATCAGGGTCTCTTCAAATGAGTCAGTTTTTCACATCAGGTGGCTAAAATATTGGAGTTTCAGCTTCAGCATCAGTCCTTGCAATGAATATTCAGAACTGATTCCCTTTAGGATGGACTGATTGGATCTCTTTGCAGTCCAAAGGACTCTTAAGAGTCTTCTCCAACATCACAGTTCAAAAGCATCAATTCTTCGGCACTCAGTTTTCTTTATAGTCCAACTCTCACATCCATATGTAACCACTGGAAAAACCATTGCTTTGACTAGATGGACCTTTGTTGGCAGCACAATGTCTCTGCTTTTTAATATGCTGTCTGTGTTGGGCATAACTTTTCTTCCAAGGAGCAAGCGTCTTAATTTCATGGCTGCAATCACCATCTGCAGTGATTTTGGAGCCCAAGAAAATAAAAGTGTCTCACTTTTTCCCCACCTATTTGCCACGAAGTGATGGGACTGGATGCCATGATCTTAGTTTTCTGAATGTTGAGCTTTAAGCCAACTTTTTCACTCTCCTCTTTCACTTTCATCAAGAGGCTTTTTAGTTCCTCTTCACTTTCTGCCATAAGGGTGGTGTCATCTGCGTATCTGTATTTCTCCCAGCAGTCTTGATTCCAGCTTGTGCTGCTTCCAGCCCAGCGTTTCTCATGATGTACTCTGCGTATAAGTTAAATAAGCAGGATGACAATATCCAGCCTTGACGTACTCCTTTTCCTATTTGGAACCAGTCTGTTGTTACCATGTCCAGTTCTAACTGTTGCTTCCTGACCTGCATACAGGTTTCTCAAGAGGCAGGTCAGGCAATCTGGTATTCCCATCTCTTTAACAATTTTCCACACAGTCAAAGGCTTTGCATAGTCAATAAAGCAGAAGTAGATGTTTTTCTGGAACTCTCTTGCTTTTTCAATGATCGACAGATGTTGGCAATTTGATCTCTGGTTCCAGAGATCATTTACCTATAGTCAGTCACTAAATCCTCACACACCTCTCTAAGTAGGTATTATTATCAACACTGTCTTCCTGATGGGAAGCTGAGGCAAATAATGGTTAGGTAATTCCTACAAGGTTACTCAGCTGTTAAGTGGCAGAGCCAGGATTTAGATCCAAGTCATAGACTTACTGAAAATTTTGAAAAATAATTTGGGGACCAATAAAATAATTTGGGGACCAATATAGTGTTGCCAACTATTAGCACATTTTTGTAAATTCTGACATTCTGACAACTACTCTATTACTTACGAAAGTTTAAAAATATGTAAAATTCTGATTTCAATAACCTATTTTTTTAATACTACATGATTGTATTCATCCTTAAAGTCATTTTTGTATAAAGAGAAGCACAGTAGTAGTACATTAATATAAAAATACCTTGGGAACACTTTTTCTTTTTTCCCTGTTCAGAGCGTGTATATCTTTGGGATCAAGAACACGAGCCATTGGAAATGCAGCTAAGAGCCAGGTGAGTTGTTAATGTAGATGTTTTGACTTACAAGAAGAATTAACTTCATAATGGCAGCTAAGCTCCCAGTTTATATAATTAAAAGTGAAAAAAGAGAATAAAGAAGTTTACAGATCCTAATATCTTTGTATCTTACTAAATATATTTTGCTTTGGATTGTAAAGTATTTCTTGAATTTTATTTTTTTAAAATTCTTAGTTGTGAGGTTAGGTTATGCTGTCAAATGGCATCAGGTTTTCCTTGTATGGTCACTTTTAATGAGGGATATGCTATTTAGAGGAGAAGGCAGTGGCACCCCACTCCAGTACTCTTGCCTGGAAAATCCCATGGATGGAGGAGCCTGGTAGGCTGCAGTCCATGGGGTCGCTAAGAGTCGGACACGACTGAGTGACTTCACTTTCACTTTTCACTTTCATGCATTGGAGAAGGAAATGGCAACCCACTCCAGTGTTCTTGCCTGGAGAATCCCAGGGACGGGGGAGCCTGGTGGGCTACCGTCTGTGGGGTCGCACAGAGTCGGACACAACTTGAAGTGACGTAGCAGCAGCAGCAGCAGCAGCATGCTATCTAGAATACATACTTCTACAACAAGTGAATGATATCTTTGTTAAAGAAGGTGGAAAAAATTGGAGAAACTGGTTTCCAGAGTTAATTCTCTGTGGCTGCCACTTTACATGGAATATGTTTAACTATTCGTATTTCTAGGCTTCTGAAATCCTTTTGCATAAAACATTCACTTTAACATTCCATGCTACAGGTTCATTTTTCTTAGACTTTGTTTATTGCCATGAACCAAATGCCCTTAACAGTTATTTTTTACATTTTAATGTATACCTGGGTCTTTTCTTTATTACAAAATAACTGTTTAATGGAGCTATTTTTTTTCCATGACTTTGTAGACATAATTGACTCATTTATCCAGGAATTGTTGTTAAGATTTTTTTAATCAAATTGTCTTACAGTCGGCCTGAGTGGAATATGTTTTTTTCCTCCTTTTCCATTTTCATATTGCACATAACCAAATGTTTGTGCCAAAATGACCCCTTCACTAAAAGTTACTTCTCGTATCTGGCTGATTTAAGGTATCGTAGGGCTTAGAGTCTCTGAAGGAAGCAAACTATAAGTTATTTTTCCTAAAAAGCTAAAGAGATCAGTATAGTAATTCAGCATCCCTGTAGTTTTCATCTCATAATTGAAGGTCACTAAGAGGACAACAACTGGATCTCAGTGATATTCTGTAGTTTGAACTACATGTTCTAATTAAAGAAAAAACTACTTTGCCAAAATACAAGCTATTTACAAATGAAGACACATGAACTTAGCACCATGCTATATGGAAGGATTTTTAATTTACTAGCCTAGGAGAAGTTTTTAGCAGTGGAAGTAATGTAGTAATGCATGATAAAGTTCACAGAAGATATTTAGTGTAAAAGAAAAGCAGGGTGATAAAAGACATAGTGTAAATATTAATATAAACACAGATGAAAGTGGAAAGAATCAAAGATACTAATTCATTAGCCTGAAAATCTTGAAGAAAGCCAAATAAATGAGTTGTAGATAGATTTTCATTGTATTTGAGAAGTTTTGTTCTTTTTAAAAGACACTTTTGTTTTTAACATTCCAAGGGTAGGAGATAGTGGTTTCTATCAATTTGTTCAGTTGCTCTGTTGTGTCTGACTCTTTGTGACCCCATGGACTGCAGCACACCAGGCTTCCCTGTCCTTATGTCTCCTGGAGTTTACTCAAGCGCGTGTATCCATTGAGTAGATGCCATCCAACCATCTCATCCTCTGTCGCCCCCTTTTCCTCCTGCCCTCAGTCTTTCCCAGCATCAGCATCTTTTCCAGTGATTTGGCTCTTCAAATCAGGTGGCTAAAGTATTGGAGCTTCAGCTTTAGCATCAGTCCTTCCAATGAATATTCAGGGTTGATTTCCTTTAGGATTGACTGGTTTGATATCCTTGCTGTCCAAGGGGACTTCTATCAATTAGAAACCAGAAAATTAATTGATAGTGTGTAATTCTGAACTTATACAGATGTATAGGATAAAGAGACTTGGTGATTCTCAAATACTAGCATAGTTTACTTTGCATTAATTCAGTAATTGATAAAAGTGTTTACTGCCAACAGATAGTCACGAATGTAAGAAATACAATTCACGGTTTCAAAAAACTTCATGGGCGATCTTTTGACGATCCTATTGTGCAAACTGAAAGGATCAGGCTTCCCTATGAGCTGCAGAAGATGCCGAATGGAAGTGCAGGGGTTAAGGTAAGTTTATATTCCCAGAATGCAAGCATTTGTCCAAATTAAAGAAACCAAATGCAGTAATATTGCCTATTTTTAAATACTTTAAAAAAATTTAACTTTTTTCCTTTAGGTGAAATACATGCATACCAAGAAACGGGCAGTTTTTGTAGTGTGCTTTAGTGACTGCACAAAAAAAATCTGATTTAGAATAATAATCTTTTTAATCCAAATACTTCTATTGTCAAGAAAAAGGTATTATTATTTGGAGAACTTTTAGAGGTGAACCATTTTTAAGGGACAAAGGCAGAGGCATATGTGATTTAGAAAAATAGGCCCAAAAGTATGTTAACTGCTATAATGAGTTTGCTCTAATTTAGAAGAATCTTGTGTTAGGAATATTAAAGCAAATACTTCTTCCAAGTAAGAGATGGATTCTAGGTTTTTACTTCTATATCCTAAGACAGAGAGTTTTAGATTGGTTAACAAAAACTAACAGAATACCCCAAAACAGATAGATTGTATGACTTAGCAGTTCTACTCTTAGGTGTATAAGAGAATTGAACCACTTGTGCACACAAAAATTTGTACACTAATGCTCATAATAACGTTATTTATAATAGCCAAGAAGTGGGAACAAACCAAGTGTCTACCAGCTGATGAGTGTATGAACAAAATGTGGTATAGTTATCCAGTGGCAGTATTATGTGGCCATAAAAAGACAGTATCTAGAAAACATGCTAACTGGGGGGAGGAAAACATATAAAAAGCCACATATTTTGTGATTTTGTTTGTGTGGCTCTCCAGAATCAATGCAAATCAGTAGACACAGAAAATAGACTTATGGTTGTTAGGAATTAAGGGTCTCTCTACTTCTTAATTGTTAGGAATGGGTATCTCTACTTCTGCTGCTGCTAATGGGACACTCTTTTTAAGTTGATGAAAATGTACTACAATTAGTGATAATCAGTATAGAACTTTGAACATACTAAAACCACTTAATTGCACACTTCAGAAGGATAAACTTTATGCAATAAGATTTATATCTCAGAGCTAAAAATTTTAATAGCTGATTTTCAAATTGATATATATGTTTTAAGGTGCACATGTTTCCATGTTTCGAAGAGGGTTCTGACTACAGGATGGATGATGAATTATAGTAAGGAGACATGAGACTTAACAATAGTTCAGAAAAAGACACGATAAGAGATTAAGGACAAATTGAAAATTAGGAAGTCATATTTTAGGTGAAATTTGTGGATCAAGATGTGCTGACTAGGAAGCTGATGGGTTATGATAGCAATAAATGTGATAAAGAGTAAAATTCACATGTCCTTTAGATATGATAACTTCCAGTTATTGACTATGTGGAACAGTTTTATTCTAAACTACTTAAGTGTTTTATTCTTTAAAAAGAAAATTAAAAATTATGCTTTGTGAGTAGTTTGATTAAAAACAAAATAATTTTTACAGAAAGTCAAAACTTAATTTTTAAGTTATATAATTTTTATGCAGTTATAGTCAGTGCATGTAAGCTGGTTGAAGAGGCTTTGAAAACATCAATCAACCATGTGTTGAACTAAGTTTCTTCATCCTTTGAAGACTGAAGATCTTTAGCATTCAATGCCTCAAGCAGTTTATCCATTTATTTACTCTGACATTTGTTTGAATATGCTTTAATGTTTATTTCATCTAACTTTTATATTCTTCAAAAAAACTCTGTATTGTTGTGCCTCCTATAATCAGACTAAGACACATGGTACTTGATTCATTTTCCCTTATTTTGGTATGCTTGATTTCTTCCTGAGTTTAAATTTCACATAATTTCATGTAATTCTTGGTTTTAAACTTACCTGTAAATTGATTTGGAAACAAATGGATATCAAGTTTAGGTCTGTTTCATTGTAAATATTATATAATTATTCATATTTACACAGTTAAATAAATACCTACATTGTACTGCTGGAGAAGTTCTTTAAAGCTCTTCCAAAGTTTAGTGTTTTAGTATAAAATTATTTGCTTTTGGGGATACAGAGATTAAATACATAGCCTTTTCTTATGTAAAGTAGTTGTAGTTATTGTATGGGCTCTAAGTTAACTTTCTATTGCTTATAAATATTGTGGTTGTCATTATGAAAGAGTTTGCTTATTTGAATAAAGCATAGTATTCCTTGGTCAAGCACTGTAAAGTTTCATTTTATGTGCTTAAATTCAAACTAGTCAAACCTGTGGATGAAATTGTTATTCTTTAAAATTTAAAAATTCCATGTATGCATCTCTAATGTTTAATTATCCCCTGAGGCCTTGGTAATTATCCCCTGAGGCCTTGGAGTAATATATATATATATAAAGTTTCTTTTTTTAAATAAAATTTTTTTTCCTGTGTTCTCATTTTCTTTTCACAAAACTGTACTACTAAAGCTTTCATTTTAAAGAAAGATAATTTGACCTTTTTCCCCTTATTTGTTTACAAGAATAGTAAATGATAAAACTTGCTTTTGTGGGAGATGGGGATCTGGAGCAGGTAAAGACACTCTTGATTTTTTTGGTTGTAATACTATGGGTAAAGCACTGTAACTTCAGAGATGAGATATGATGATACTAGAGCAATATTTTTGGTATGTAAGTTCATTGAGTAAGGACTCTGCCTTTTTCATTAAATACTAGATGAATAAATGACTCCTATTAAATATCTCCACTTGGGCTTCAGGTGCGATACCTAGAAGAAGAAAGACCTTTTGCAATTGAGCAGGTTACTGGGATGCTGTTGGCTAAGCTTAAAGAGACTTCAGAAAATGCTTTGAAGAAACCAGTGGCTGACTGTGTGATTTCAGTAAGTTTTACCTCAGTACTGAACACTCTTGAATCATATTTTCCAGTATATTAATGTTACATGGAAATGTTTTTCTTCCCTTATCTAGTAAATAACCTCCAATTTTTTCATTCAGGAATGAGTTTCCCATAAACTCATAATTGTGATAATCAGCTAATCTTTAAAAAAAAAAAACAAAAACTAATGTATGTGATTAGTTGGTGATTGCTGTACCTGCCACTTACCCTTAAGAATCTTTCTAGGTGGCGCTTAAACATCCCAGCTTCAGGGAACCTTAACACTTACATCAAAGGTTGAAAATGCCCAGTTGCAAATTTGAGATTGTGTATATTCTGTATCCGGAAGAAAGATCCTTTTTTAAAAATGATAAATTAGATGTATTTAATGTGTATACATCTATACATATGCATATGTATACAAGTTTTGACATATGCATATACCCGTGAAACATCATCACAGTCAGTATAATAAACATGTTTATCACCCCTCAAAAATCAACTTAAGCTTTTAAGGTAAAAATAGTTTGTATATAAGGTGAAAAACATGGTGCTTTGATATACATGATGAAAATGATCACTGTAGTCAAACAAATTAATATATCTATCTCCTATAGTTACCTTTTTTGTGTTTGTGTGGCAAGAGTACCTGAGATCTACTTTCTTAGCAAATTTCAGCATATAATACAGTATTATTAACTGTAACCATGCTATACATTAGATTTCTAAAAGCTATTCTACATAAATAAAATTTTATACACTTTGACCATTGACTTCTGATTTCCCCCACTTTCCTATCCCTGGTAACCACCATTTTATTCTATCCTATGAATTTGATTTCTTCAGATTCCACATATAGGTTAGATCATGCAGTATTTTTCAGAAAGAAAAGATCTGTCTTTTAAGGATTCTTAACATTTAATCATTTACCCTGTCTTTTATCTCTTGAGATCCCACTATATATTGACAACTAGGTTTTAAGTTACATGTTGTCACCTAAATGTGAATATATTCTTAGTACTGTTAAACTTGGCTACAGAAGTTCAAGCCTCACATCATCAGAAGAATAGAATATTATGACTCTTCAGTGAATTTAGTAATTATGTCAGAAATTAGTATCAGAATTTGGCATTGTGAATTTCTTGGCCGTTATTAACTTTGTAATTAGTGCAATAAGCCTGTGTAAGCTATACAAGGGGAATTTTTTTCTGTTTTATGTAGTCATATCTCTCATGGCTAAAAAAGCACCTGGTACATAAGTTCTCAGTGAATATTAAGTGAACCATAGCTTATAATGTAAATTTTTATCAGAAGGATAGTACTAAAATCAGGATATACAGACTTGTCAAAATTCAAGTTCTTTTAGTGTTATCATCTATTGAATGAAATTTCTAAATTCAGAAAGCAGTTAACTTGAAATTGGAAGAGCCCCAAGTCATTTTGTACATGAATGTACTCAGTTTTTTATAAATCTGTAGACCAAAGGAAAGTGCTTCTTACTTTGATAATACTAACTATATGTAATCTTAATTATGTTTTAAATTATGAGTTTATTTTTAATAGAAACATAACCTAATTTTTTTTTGGTGATTTATAAAGAAACACATGAAAAAAAAAAAAAAGAAACACATGCTCATCGTAAGCCCTCATCGTAAGCCCCTGCAATATAGTTTCCCCTCCCTTTGGAATATAACCATTGTAAACATTTGGGAGTGTATTCTTCTAGTACTACATACACACACAAAAATGAAATCATGCTATATGTGCGCCCCCTTTTTTTTAATAAAGATACTATTCCATGACAGTTCAGATCGATCTGATTCTAACATCCACATCAAATTTCTTTATGTAGATATAACATATTTAACCAATCTCATTTTAACAGACTCTTGGGTTGTTAATGTTTCATTATTAAATATAAACAAATATGTATTTTTATAGAATAGACCAACATGAGATGGATTTAGATGAACATATTTCTGAAATTCTACAGTATTACTCTATTTTACTAATTGCTTTAAATTTGTGTTCATACTTTAGGTCAAAACTTTTGATATAGCAGTTGACAACCTTAAAAAAAAAAAAAAAAAAAGGCTTCCCTGGTCACTCAGATAGTAAAGACTCTGCCTGGAATGCGGGAGATCTGGGTTCGATCCCTGTGTTGGGAAGATCCCCTGGAGGAGGGCATGACAACCCACTCCAGTATTCTTGCCTGGAGAATCCCCATGGTCAGAGGAGCCTGGGAGGGAACAGTCCATGGGGTCACACAGAATCGGACACAACTGAGCGACTAAGCACAACCTAAAAAAAAAAAACACCCAGTATTTTTTCTCATTTATTTAATTAGAGCACCATTTATTACTTTACGTAAGTTTTGGTGTAATTATTTTCATTTTCAGTTGATGAAATGTTTAAGTAAAATGTATTACAATGAACTAATACACTTGATTATTGTTTCACAATACCAGATTCCTAGCTTTTTCACTGATGCTGAGAGAAGATCTGTGATGGCTGCAGCCCAGGTTGCAGGTTTAAATTGTTTAAGGTTAATGAATGAAACTACTGCAGGTGAGCAGTTTGCAATTTGAAAATCACTGTCATTAAAATATTATTATAGTTTTTTTCTAATTAGTACAAGGCATTTATTTTTAATAACTCTGTAATGTCCTGATATCTTATAAGCTTATCATTTTGGAGTACAGCATTTTGGCAGAGATTAAACATGTCTTCCATTGGCTCTTGAGTCATTAACATTATAGGGTAGAAAAAATAAAACATTAACCAAATTGTGAAAAGCTATTTTACTTTGAAGCTAACTAAAATGTAGTATCAACATGACTTATTTATTGTTTTCCAAGCAATTGCTTTGCTAATCTCATTCTTTGTTCTTGCATAGTTGCTCTAGCATATGGAATTTATAAACAGGATCTTCCTCCATTAGATGAGAAACCAAGAAATGTAATATTTATTGATATGGGACATTCTGCCTATCAGGTCTCGGTTTGTGCTTTTAACAAAGGAAAACTTAAAGTAAGTAAATGGTTTGCTATATTTAATTTAATGGTTAAGAGCATATAAGACTAAATTGAGAACTGTAATGCATGGATTTAAACCCTGGTTCTGCCACTTAAAAACTGTGACTTTGAGCAGGTTATGTACCTCCCCAAATCTCAGGCTCCTCACCTGAGGATATTATCAGTAAGTATCTCATAGAATTTTTGAGGATTAAATGAATTAAAGTTTATAAGATGCTTGGAATACCATATTGCAGTTATTATGTGTTAGCTATTTTTTATTAGTGTTGACGTGTTTGTCACCTATCAGGGAGCATAAATTACATATTTATAAATGTACATAGGAAACATTTTCTAAAATGATTCCCATTGTCTTTAGAAACCTTTCTATCCAAGAATCCTAATCAAAATTTTCTACAATGTGGTTTTATTTATCTCTCTGTGCTTATCTTTTTATAGCCTTTGGTTTTACATTCATTTCTACATTAATTCTCTTACCCAGACTTACATACACTCTCTGTCCCTATTACACACATGCATAGAATTTGCTCAGAAGATTAAATGCTTTGGGTTACCCAGAACCTTTTAGAGCCTTTTGTGTTGAAGTGTATATTACTATATTAACATCCTTGTAATTATAAAATTAAAGGGAAATTACTCATAGTGAATATAGGAGTCTGTTCATTGATTCTCCATGTTAATCTGTGGGACGACATCCCCTTCAGACTATGCTCCCATCCTACTGTGATGTTTACCACTATTCCACCACCCATCCTTATGCAAAAGGCTGAAACACACCAACGTGGAACTCTACTTTCTGGCAATTACTATTATAACTAGATTTTTACCCTCTGCTACAGGGAGACAGACTAGATGTCTTGGTTCTATGGTTTCAAAAGCTATATCATTGAAGTGTGTAACTTTTCTGCTCCTTTTCTATTAGACTGCTTAGCTGAGGCCAGTTGTTCAACAAGCTTATTAAATTCTTGTCTCTCCTCTTCATTTTTTTTTTTAATTTTCTTTTTTGGTTCCTTACATGTTCTTTTGTTCCTTCTATATGTTTATAAAAATAGTCTGGCTTTTTAGGGGAATGGGGGCAGTAATTCTTGATGTGTAAATTTGTAAAACATTTTTTTAAAACTTTTTTTAAAAGCACTTTTTGTTTTGTATTGGAGTATAGCCAATTAACAGTGTTGTGATAGTTTTGGGTGAACACTGAAGGGACTCACCCATACATAAACATTTATCATTTCTCCCTCAAACTCCCCTCCCATCCAGGCTACCACATAACAAACACTGAGCAGAGTTCCATGTTTGATCAATTAAAATATTTTATATTTAATCTTTGGATTGGCTCTCTTGGCTGTTTTGTCTTTGGTTACATACTTAGGACTCTTACTTTGCTCTCTTAAGCTTGGTTTTTGGCCCATCTGTTCAGTGCTGTTGTGGAACCAAAGAATGTGAGATAATGAACTTTTAGTCATTGCAACTCAACTTTTCAGAATTAAAGTTACTCTCCCACATAGGTATATAGATCTATAAAGGAGATAATTCAGAATGGATAAATATGCTGGCTACATAAGATAATTAATATAAGTGATTCCAAATTTGGCACGCCTGTAATTTTTGAAAAGTTCTTTGGTTTTAATTTTAAAAGGTTTTTTCATGGAGGTTTAATTTTTGAAAGCATGTAATATTTCTGAAAATTCAGTTCTGGTTTTTCAATTAAACAGGTCTTGGCTACTACCTTTGATCCATATTTGGGTGGCAGGAACTTTGATGAGGTTTTAGTAGACTACTTCTGTGAAGAGTTCAAGACAAAATATAAGATAAATGTGAAAGAAAACTCTCGGGCCTTGTTGCGTTTATATCAGGAATGTGAAAAACTAAAGAAGCTAATGAGTGCAAATGCATCAGATCTTCCACTGAACATTGAGTGTTTCATGAATGACCTTGATGTTTCTAGTAAAATGAACAGGTACCATGTATGTTTTCAATTGAAAAGTGTTTCCTCATTTTATGTTTGGATCGTGTCTAATTTTTTTCATTCTGTTATTTCAGAAGATATGCTCAATTTTTATACCCCCAAATAATGACTTTTATTTCATTTTCCCACAGGGCTCAGTTTGAACAATTATGTGCTTCCCTCTTAGCCAGAGTTGAACCACCATTAAAAGCAGTAATGGAACAAGCTAGTAAGTGAAAGTTCCTGAACTAACCATCAAAACTGTACCATGGTGTTACTTTAATGGGGTAGAAATTTGTAAAAGCAATAAAAAAGTCATGTGTTTTTTTTTTAAGATTAGTATTTCTTATTTTAGAGAAAGAGTTTATAACTCATTCTTCATTCATAAGACAAGGGCCACTAGATATCAGAGTTTATGAGACCTCTTCCTGGCCCATACTGTTTACATCATAAAACTAATGCTAGTTATATTTGAAGGTATTTTTATAAGTAAGTTTTTAAAGATTGATCAAAAGTAGAAGTGAGAACATGACTGCTTTTTGTTAAGGTTTTTTGTGACCAATTAAAAACTAGTTCCTATGGGGATTTGTGAGGTAGAAGTTAGAAAAAATGAAGGACTCTGAACAGTTTCTTTAAAGTCCATGAAGTATTTGTCTGTTTTATGGTCACTTCATCATCTGGACCAAGTACAGTGCCTGATGTGTGGATAATAAATATCTATTAAATTTTGCTTTTTTCCAAATTTATTTTTATTTTATTTTTGTTCTACCTTGTTTTGAGTAAATTAAAAATTCATTTTTTTAAAAAAGTACTTTCCAGAGTCTACTGTTCACATTTTTTATAAAGACTGTCTTAATTTTTGAAACATTTTGTTTTCCAGACTTACAAAGTGAAGACATAAGTAGTATAGAAATTGTAGGGGGAGCAACACGAATTCCTGCTGTGAAAGAGCAAATCACTAAATTCTTTCTTAAAGACATAAGTACCACATTAAATGCTGATGAAGCTGTTGCAAGAGGATGTGCATTACAGGTATGATTATTAGTTTTTATTTTGCCAGAAATATGGTGATAGGGCTCAAAGAACTTTTTAATTTATTATCTGGTCCAACCACTCAACAATAAGCTAAAGTGGTGTTGGAGAAAACTCGTGAGAGATCCTTGGACTGCAAGGAAATCTAACCAGCCCATTCTAAAGGAGATCAGTCCTAGGTGTTCACTGGAAGGACTGATGCTAAAGCTGAAACTCCAATACTTTGGCCACCTCATGCAAAGAGTTGACTCATTGGAAAAGACTCTGATGCTGGGAGGGATTGGGGGCAGGAGAAGAAGGGGACAACAGAGGATGAGATGGCTGGATGGCATCACCGACTCGATGGACACAAGTTTGAGTGAACTCCGGGAGTTGGTGATCGACAGGGAGGCCTGGTGTGCTGCGATTCGTGGGGTCGCAAAGAGTCGGACATGACTGAGCGACTGAACTGAACTGAAATTGAAACTATTCCTGATAAATAAAGGTTATGTCTGGCACCCCACTCCAGTACTCTTGCCTGGAAAATCCCATGGATGGAGGAGCCTGGTGGGCTGCAGTCTATGGGGTCGCGAAGAGTCGGACACGACTGAGCAACTTCATTTTCACTTTTCACTTTCATGCATTGGAGAAGGAAATGGCAACCCACTCCAGTGTTCTTGCTTGGAGAATCCCAGGGACGGGGGAGCTTGGTGGGCTGCCGTCTGTGGGGTTGCACAGAGTCGGACACGACTGAAGCGACTTAGCAGCATGTCTATCCCATTTGTTTTTAAGCTGTCATAGGACTGTATGTCATTAACTACACTGAAGACATTTATTTTATGAATTCTTGTGTTTATTCCTATTTATAATTATTTTTTGAGGTTAAAAATATTTTACATAATTTTTGTAAAGTCACAGAAAGAGTGCGCTGACACTTTAAAATTTTACTAGTTATTACCAAAAACCCAGAAATTTTTTAAATGGAACAGTTTTATTATAACAACTTTGTTAAGCAATCATGGTAACATGGGGTATGTTTGGCGTTTTTTTATTTAAATATGGTATCCATCTTATTTTCAGTGTGCAATTCTCTCACCAGCATTTAAAGTGCGTGAATTTTCCATAACAGACATTGTTCCCTATTCAATCACATTAAGATGGAAGACCTCTTTTGAAGATGGAACTGGGTAAGTTACTTTTAAAGCCTTGGTTAGAGCTTATCAAAATAAGAAATTAAACCTACTTTTCTAAATTAGAGGAATTTATACTCACTGGAAAAGACTCTGATGCTGGGAGGGATTGGGGGCAGGAGGAGAAGGGGACGACAGAGGATGAGATGGCTGGATGACATCACTGACTCGATGGACATGAGTCTGAGTGAACTCCAGGAGTTGGTGATGGACAGGGAGGCCTGGCGTGCTGCGATTCATGGGGTCTCAAAGAGTCGGACACGACTGAGCGACTGAACTGAACTGAACTGATAACTCCTTAAACTTGTCAAACACTTTAGTATTTTAGAAACAAGGAGAATATAAAAACATGATATATCTGTAAACCATGAATGGCATATTTTTAGTTAATATTTTAATATAAAAGTAAAACATTCTCAGTTTCAAATATAAATCACAGTATGGAAATATAAAAACTTAAAAAAACCTTTATTTGCTATACTCCTACTCTCTTAGCCCATTTTATTGAGATAACTAATTATTTTAACAGCTGGGTATATATTTATTCTCCTGGAGGAGGAAATGGTAAGCCACTCTAGTATTCGTGCTTGGAAAATTCCGTGGATAGAGGAGCCTGGCAGGCTGCAGTCCATAGGGTCACAAAGAGTTGGACATGACTGAGCACACACACATGTATCTGTCAAGTCATTTTCTTTCAATATCCAAATAAAAACATGTACTTTTAAAATATTTACATGATCATGCATATATATCCATAAAAATTGCTTTTTCAAATATATATCACCTTTCCATATCAACAGACAGTAACTTTTCAGACAATCGTAGGTGCCATAATTTAACCAGTATATTGTAAAGTTATGTTTTTCCTGTTGTAAGCAAGTGCTATTAGGACTATCTTTGTACATATCTCCTTGTTTGGTTGTGTTTGATATATCTAAGGTAACTATGTAGGACTGAAATTGAGCCAGAGGGTTATGAACATTATTTTAACTAATATTGCCAAATTATTCACTAAAAAGAATATACCAAGCTATATTCCTAATAACATTGTATGAGATAATTATTTTAGCTCATTTTCTCCTGTATATTTAAATGTAACATTCTAATAGTAAAGACAATTAGCACTTTGTTATTTTCATTTCTGACTGTAATAAGCTAGTCTTTTTGTGCTTTGACATTAGCATTTCCTTTTCCATGAACTGCCCAGCATTTAAATTGTTTACTTTCCTTCCAAAATAGAAATCTGTATTTGATACTATATTTGACTTTTTAGAAGTATAGTTTATATAATAAAGTAAACCTGTATTTAGGTTTTGAAGTTGCTTTTAAGATTTTGTTCTGTGTTCTACACATTCCCTAGAAGTTGAAATTTTTGTGCAGAATTTCAAAAATATGGATTATCAACCTAATTGGAAGGTTTTGCAGGACATGTGTTAATGTCAACTTTGAGGCAAGAAATACTATTTTTTAAAGTTAATTTCAGTTAAGTGTAGTATAAGTGAGCCAAAAAAATTTATAAGAAAATACATTGCAAGTTTAAATATATTCTAGTGACTACAATAAGAAAGTAGAAGGTATTGGTAGGATAGAGGTAAAGGTCCATAGAAGTGACATTTTCAAACCATGCATAATTAATAGGATGATGGTATGCTGCCGCTGCTGCTAAGTCGCTTCAGTCATGTCCGACTCTGTGCGACCCCATAGATGGCAGCCCACCAGGCTCCCCCGTCCCTGGGATTCTCCAGGCAAGAACACTGGAGTGGGTTGCCGTTTCCTTCTCCAGTGCAGGAATGTGAAAAGTGAAAGTGAAGTCGCTCAGTCATGCCCGACTCATAGCGACCCCATGGACTGCAACCCACCAGGTTCCTCTGTCCATGGGATTTTCCAGGCAAGAGTACTGGAGTGGGGTGCCATTGCCTTCTCCAAATGATGGTATACATAATAATAAAAAGTGAGTTTCTGGGTCATTATAAACAGTAGTTTTAAGTCATTTCTGTTACACTGTTTCAAAAATAGGAATTGCTTTTGTAGCTTTTAAAGCTTCCTGTAAGAGAAAATACTATAAAGGGCATTGTTACATCAACTGAAAAACTTGGAATTTGGTTTATAGATTAAAGTTTTAAAAGTTTATAAAGTAGATAGTTGTACTGTGGTTATATTAGAGAATGTCCCTGTTAGGAAGAATACCTTTAAAAATTTTTGGGTAAAGAGCCATCATGTATGTAACACCCACAGCTTGTTCAGAAAAAAAAGTACACATACAACAGTATACTCAAAATGATGAAATAAATGGGTTAAAACAGTAACAAATTTAGGTAAAAGATATACAGGTGTTCCTTATCCTTGTTTTATTTTTGTACCTTTCTATGAGTTTGAAATTATTTCCGATTAAAAGTATTTTTAAGGGAGCTAGAATAAAAAGGGTTACATATGATAAGTGTTTTGGAAACTAATCGACAGAATTTGGTCCTCAGATGTGAACAACAACAACAAAAATCCCTATAAATTGGCCTTAAAATATACCTCCTCGGTAGTTTTTCCCATTTTAGTAAGAGAGAATTATCTGTTACTATGACGGGTATTCTAAAACTTTGAGCCATAAACCTGTCAAAATTCATTGTTTATTTGTAGCAAAACCAATAATTCTTTTTCTTAACATTTGTGCAGAGGTATTTAAAATTGCTGCTTATGAATTAAAAATGAGATGGATTCTGTGATTAGGTTCATAGGAAGCTCTCTGTTTAACTGTTTTCCTACTGCATTTTAGGGAATGCGAAGTATTCTGTAAGAACCATCCTGCCCCATTCTCAAAAGTCATTACTTTCCACAAGAAAGAACCATTTGAACTAGAAGCATTTTATACTAATTTACATGAAGTGCCTTATCCGGATCCAAGAATTGGTAAGAAAACTCCCAGTTTTTTTTTTTTCTTTCCATAAAATTTAGCTTCTTACAGTATTTGAATCAAGGAAACAAATTAACATTTCAGCTAACCCAACACTGGATTTTTAAACAAAGATAGTCAACATGCACTTTTTGGTGCTTAGAGTTTTATTTCTGGATAACAGCAGGTTTGAATATTTTTAATTCATTTTTAACATCTATATTTAAAATGTTCTGTAATTGGCTTGAGAGGTTGGATGATGGTTATTTTTTAATGAAAAGCTAATCAGTAAACTTGAATATGTAGTCAGTGCTGTCAGACTGACTACATATTGTGACTTTAAACTCACGTTCAACACACTGGCAACAACTAGAATGAGTATTACTGGTTCGACCCACGGGCAACAGATAGAATGAGTATTACTGGATTAATACAAAAGTGGAACTAGGAGACTAATATCCATTTCAGCTGAGTTATCTTTTTAGAAGATACCAAAAAAAGTATGATTTGTATCATTTAAAAGAATATAAAATTTTAAAATTTTCTATATGTGCTACTTTTATTGATTAAAATGAGGACAGTATTAATATTTCAAGTACATTATTTAAAACAGTAGAAGTAACTATTGAAAATGGTATTAGTTTTCTAGGGCTTCTATAACAAAGCACCACAAACTAGATATTTCAACAATAGAAATGTACTGTCTCACAGTTCTGAAGGCTGGAACATTCAAAATTAAAGCGGTGGTGGGATCGATTCCTTCTGAGGGCTGTGAGGGAAGGATCCATTCCAGGCGTTTGTCTTTGGCTCATAGATGGCCATCATCATGCTCATGTGTCCTTCTCCTCTTGTGTGTATCCATCTCCAAATAAGGACACCAAGTCATTGAATTAGAGCCCACCAATAACTTCACTTTAACTTGATTACTTTGTAAAGACCCTGTCTCCAAATAAGGTCATTTCCTGAGGTTACTGGAGCGTAGGCCTTCAACATATACATTGGGGCTAGAGGGAAGGTCACAATTCAACCTATAAAAACCAGAATTTTCTATACAACTTTTCTGCCTAGTATTCTGTCTTTACCATGGAAACATTATATATTTGAGATTTTTTTCTAAAAAATAAAATATCAGATTTCTTTTTTCTTACTGAGATCTCCCCAGAGCAGGTATCAAACCCATGTCGTCTGCATTGGCAGGTAGATTCTTTAGCACTGAGCTACCAAAGAAGCCCTAAAACACCAGATTTCTTAAACTGAAAAAATTAGTGTAAACTAGGTAGTAGTGACTGTATAGCTTAGCAATTTTGCTATAGGCAAGTTCCAGGAAAAGGAAATTTAAATTGCTTTGTGAATTAACAAGATGATAATGATTTACACATTTTATAACAAACAGGTAATATGTATTTGGTTTTAAAGTTCAGAAATTTAATTTTGGTATTTTGGTCTTAGTATGGCAATATTGTAAAACCTAAAAGTGATACTGCTTTCAGTCAGGTTGTCCTTGATTAAGATCCTTAACTCTTTTTCCTGTCACTGATGACTTGGGGCAGGTTGTTTAACCTTTTGAGTCTTTTTTTTTTTTAATTTATTTTTAGTTGAAGGACAATTGGTTTACAACCTTTTGAGTTTTTATTTGTACCAGGTTTATTATATTAAAAAAAGGTGATTGGGGGAAATGCATGCCCCACAATAATTAATCAGAGTATGATCATAATTTTAAGATTTTTTTTTGCCAACATTTGAAAATGATAGTAAAATTACTGAATGAATGAATTGATGAGTTAATCTGAGGCCTATGTTCTGATCAAAGTTCTTTTTTCCTTAAGGGAACTTTACTATTCAGAATGTTTTCCCACAATCTGATGGTGATAGTTCCAAAGTTAAGGTTAAAGTTCGTATTAATATCCATGGAATCTTCAGTGTGGCTAGTGCATCTGTAATTGAGAAGCAAAATATAGAAGGAGATCACAGTGATGTCGCTATGGAGACAGAAACTTCTTTTAAGAATGAAAGCAAAGATGATGTGGTACGTGGAAATACTATTTTTAAAAGGCTCCTCTAATAATATATACAGTGTCTTAATTATAACTCTGTGTGTGTGTGTTCAGTCGCTCAGTTGTGTCTGAACAGAAAAACATGCTGTACATTCAGTAACATTACAATAGATTCTTGATAGTTTCTTTATGAAAGAGTTAATGTGACTCTAATGTTGTGTTGGCTTAGTATCAGTGAAAGAATCTTAAGAGAAAGTGGTTGTATTCCATTACATAAAGTTTTCTTCTTTTTATGTATAGTATTTGTAAGTTACTTTAAAGACTTTGGTTGGATTTTTTTCAAACCATAATTGGATGTCTGCCCCCGATTTTTCATATATTTGTGCATGTTAAGAGTGGATTTTAACATTTTAAATTTCAAGACAGTTTCTCCCATTTTTAAAAGTTGTCTTTTTGTCTGTTTTTACTAAAAATTACTGTAAAATCTTTTCTTTCAGAATGATCAGAATTCTACCACTACTTCATTTAAGAACTGTGGCATTTTCTTTCATTTTTCTTCACATGTATTATTTTCCTGTTACATCCTTCCTTCCTTGAATTAAGGAGAAGGAAATACTGTCCCAATATGTTAGTAAGAATAGTCAATTTTCATAAATAAACATAAGAATTATAGATTGAAAAGTTAATTTTCTTAATTATGGTTTACAACAACTGTGGTAAACGTGTAAATTTAATCCATTAAGATTTAGTTTTACTAAAATTTAAAGCATTCTGTATGCTTTTTGGAATAAGTTCTTTTACAGCTGTTTAACTTCTTCACCTCTTTTTCTAAAAAGTCTCTGTGTAATGTTTTAGACCTTGAGTTTTCTCTGTGTAGTGTTAGTGAATCCTGGGCACTAAAAACAAGGAGATTGTGGCACCCATTTTCTACCTCTGGCATTTCTTATATGCTGCTTCTATTTGTACGTGGGCTTCAAATCCAGTTAGCCAGCCCTTTAGGATGACTTCTGAATGTGTACTTAAAAAACTCACTTGTGTATAAAATGCATGAATTTATAGCATCTGCTTTGGGCACTCAGAGATTGATTTGCTCACAAGAGTGTTTTCGGCTTACTAGAGAATATTTCCAGGTACTTGGTGTTCCATATAAAGTATTTCTTCCAGTTGAGTGAGATGTTCCTGAGCATATCTTCTGTAATTTATATAATCAAGGGACAAAAAAAAGGTTACTGACATTATGGGTCATATAGTTAGCATTGTTGGAGAGCACATTCACATATATCATCTCCTTTTAAATCTCTACCTTAGCCAATATAACCCATGTTGAATAAATTGTAGTTTATTTCCTTATTCTTGTTTTCTGTGTAGAAAACATCCTGTGTACTGTCTTGCTTAGTGGTTCTTTCTAGGACTTTTTTCTTTTAATTCTATATCCAGAAGTTTAAAAGCTTGGGGTTTGAATACTATTATTAAGCAGTCTTTCCCTTCCCCCTCCAAAAATTTGAATAGAGTAAATTCGAAGTAGACCCTGGAAGCTAATTATTTAAGCTTTAGAGGAGAACATAAGAGGACAGTAAGATCGTTTTTACTGTTCCTTGTTGCTGACATTGCTGGCAGATGAAACCTAGGTATGTATAAGTGAGCAGCAGTGGTTGTTTTTGTTTTTTTTTTCTTTGCATGCAAATTAGTTTATGAGAGATTATGTTATGGGCCTCATTTTTTTCATTAAAAATTAAGATATCTTCAATTTTCCTGAAAAACTGTAGCATAGATTGCCAGCTTTTCTTCAGAACAGTAAAAAGATGTCTCAGAAAGTGAACACTTTTCTTCTAGGTATTTATTACTATGTGGACATATTAGGAAGGTATCACAACTTAGGCTTCGTTACACAGTGAAGGATCAAAGAGACTATCATACCATAATTTAACTGATCCTCAACTGTTGACCATTTAGCTTATCTTTTTATCTATTTTTTAATTCAAAATGTCTGATTACTTACATGTACCAGGTACTGTTCTAGGCACTGAAGATACAGTGGTAAGCAGGATAAAGAAGGTCTGTCACTTACATTCTAATGGAAAAGAACAGGGAAGAAGCAACAGGATATCATATAAATATAAAGGAAATTAATAGTAGGAGATGCATAGTCTAAATTAAGTAATGAGGACAGCCACCTGTGAGGAGGAAAGAGGAAAGCTAGCGCGAAAGATGAAAAGGCAGAGTAAGGAGCAAGGTGCAGGTAGGCGTCCAGACAAAGGGAATAACAAGTACAAAGGCCCTGAGGGGAGGATACCTTTTTTGTTACAAAGGTAGCTGATAATAAGATATAGAAAAGGGGAGAGTAACAAGAAAAAGAGATTGAGAAAGTAGATCACGGGACAGATTAGATAATAATTCTGGATTTTATTTTTAAGTGCTTTTTATTTATTTGGCAAATAACTAGAAGTACCTAAATTTTGTGTTTAGATATAGCAGTAAATAGAAAAACAGTCTCAACCCTCATGAAGCTTAAAATCAGAGAAGCCAAGTACAGAGGCACTTTTATTAACTTTCCCACTAGGCATAATATTCCTGTGAATCTTCTTAAAAGTATTTTAAAAGATTACCAAATTACTCTCAGATCAACTGTTAAGATGTATAAGTTCCCCCTTATTAATATACCTGAAATTGGGATGGATCGTGCAAATGATATTATACATTCACTGTTGCTTGTGGCAATAATCATGAAAAGTTCCCATCATCTGTACATGTATGAACTTGATTATTACTCTTCATGGCATGAGTTGGCAGTTGTGACCCCTTGACATTAAATTGTATAAGGATCATTCAAGAAAGGAATATTAGTCTTGGTTGTTGTCTGAAAATAATCTACTGATTCCCTCTGGTAAAATACAGAAAAAAAAATCATAAAATTTGTAGAATAGGTATCAGTGGCTTATAAGAAAACTTAGAGATGATACTGGAGCAATTTTTAAATAAATAGCTGGGCTACTAATGCTCTTGATAGCACAAAGGACAAATATGTATAGAACAATTCAGACATCATTAACTGAATTATGTGATTTAGATGAGTTGGGTTATACATGTGAAAAAGTTTTAGAAATACCTTAACCAAATTAATTGATTTATTTTTTCTGTAGAAATAGGAATATATATAAGTATTAAATTTAAAATGGCCAAGTGATAAAGTATTTCAGCCTTAACTAGAAACATTGTTTTCTTAGTATTACATGAAATAGTTAATAATGTATCTGTTGTCTCTCTCTACATTACCCCAACCCGGCACTGTAACACTTTTTTCACCTCTTCTCCATCATAAGGTTGGGAAAATTACGGAGTTGGAAGGAGGTAGGGCAGGGAGCAGTGGGGATGGAATTTCAGTTCTTGACTTAACAAAGAACACTGCTATAAGTTTTCGTCTAACATGTTTTTCTCTTTGGCACAAATAAGCATTAGGCAAGATAACCTTATGGACATTATATGTAATAATGCTTAACTCCATGTATATCTGAACACCTAAATTATCCCCATTCCTGAGTGCCAAACTTTCTTCCTTTTAGGAGGATAGTGGTGGGTAAGATTAAGGAAGACCAGAAAAACCCTAATACTTGTGATTTTTTTGCCAAGTTGGGAGTCCATTTTGGCAGTCTTATGGCTTGGAAATTTGTCTTTCAGATTTAAAAAAAAAAGTAAAAATTTACATTTGATAATTCAAAGACATCTACTTTGACAGTTTTTATGTATTTGAGTATTTTCCTAGATTTTAAAAATACAATTGAATTTATGTGTAATACATAAATTTTGTATCTTTTTCAGTTTATTTTCCCACATTAAGTTCTTTATGAACATTTTTTGTGTCAAGTTTAACATTCTTTTTTTTTGGTCAATCTTGGTTTGTGAATTTGACTTAAGAACAATTTTCCATGTATTTGCAGTTATTTGGTCACAGGTGAAAAACAAGATTTATTCACATAGCATCAAATAGATCTTTTCATTTTACTTACTGTCAACCTGAGTATTTATATTAATAGTTACTCCCATTTCAGAAACAGTGAGCTTCTACTTTATTATCTTTACACATGTGAAAACAGGCTTGAACTCTTAAGATATGCTGTTCATTACCAAAAACAGAAAAAAGAAAGAGACTAGAGATATTGTCAGTTACTCATTTTCTTTGCAGGATAAAATGCAGGTTGACCAAGAAGAAGGAGGTCATCAAAAATGTCATGCTGAACACACTCCAGAGGAAGAAATTGACCATACAGGAACCAAAACAAAGGTTTGTTCCACTATTACTGTGCTTAATTGCTCAGTCGGGTCTGACTCTGCAACCCCATGGATAGTAGCTTGCCAGGCTCCTCTGTCCATGGGATTTTCTAGGCAAGAATACGGGAGTGGGTTGCCAATTCCTTCTCAGGGGATCTTCCCGACCCAGGGGTTGAACCTGGGTCTCCTGCATTGCAAGCAGATTCTTTACCATCTGAACCACTAGGGAAACCAGTATACTATTATTGTGGCTGTGTCTTTTTATGTCTTTTCATTAACTTTTTCTTCTCATTAAAAATCATACAATCTCAGAAAATAGAAACTAGAATAGGACAAATGAAGACAACTTAAATTAGCAATAATGCAGCACCTCAAAATTAACCCCTCTGTGGTGCATGCTGCATATCATAAAGCATTCTTAGTGCAGAAATTATATTTTTGGAAGTAAAGTTTTAAAGGATAAATGGCTATTAAGTCATTATTTTACTGAGAAAATGAGTGCTGATAAAAGAGAAGGGAGAAATACCCTGCACCAATCACCCAGATGAATATGGCTGGCTACAGCTCTACACTACCATCTTTGACAGATTTTTCTAACACGAACATAATTTAATCTGGGATGGTTTGTATAGATTTTTTTTCCAAAGGCTGTAAAGACTTGATTTTAAATCTTAGTTTCTCAAGCAATATAAAACCTGAAACCTATTTTTCTAAATTTTTTATTTTATTCAGTGTTTTGTCTTTATTCAACAGCTCTATTTAGACATAATTTACATATCATGCAGTTCTCCCATTTCAGAGTGCAATTCAAAGGTTTTTAATGTACTCAATTATGTAATCATTATCACAATTTTACATTTTCATCACTCCAAAAAGAAACCCCACCCATTAGCAGTAACTCTTTATTTCCCCCCAAACCCTCCCCCTGCCAGCCCTAGTCAGCCACTAATATTTTTGAATTATACACTTGCCTGTTCTAGACATTTCATATAAATACAGCAGTACAGTATGTGATCCTTTAATGACTGGCTTCTTTTTGCTAAGCATATTTTCAAGGTTTATCCAGGTTGTAGGATATATCAGTACTTCATTCCCTTTTATGGTTGAGTAATATTGTATCATACAGATGTATACCACATTTATTCATTCATCAACTGATGGACACTTGGATTTTTTCTGCCTCTTGACTTTTATGAATAATGCTGTTTTGAACAACCATATACAGGTTTTATGTGGATGTATATTTTCATTTTTATTGTGCTCATACCCAGGATTGAAATTGCTGGGTCATATGATATCTCTATGTTTACAATTTGAGGAACTGCCTATTTTCCAAAATGGCTGTCATATTTTTCTATCTTGTCAACCATGTATAAGGATTCCAATTTCTCTATATTTTCACCATCTCTTATTTTCCTCTTTTATTTTTTCATTATAAGTCATCCTAGTGGGTAGGAAATGGTATTTCATTGTGGTTTCAGTTTGTTTCCCAGCCCAGGATTTTTTTTATGTAGAAAGATTTGGTGTATACAAGAATGTAAAATACTATCAGTATTAAAATAATATTTTTAAGGTATGGTGGATAATAGCTTTGATTTTACTTTGTTTCATCAGAAATCAGCCTCTTAAATCTATTTTTAAGCTAGAGAAACTTATACTTCTCTTACATTTATTTTGCAGTCTGGTCTCTCAGAGAAACAAGAGCGACTGAACCAGAACATTAAAAAAGGGAAAGTCAAGAGTATTGATCTGCCTATCCAGAGTAGCCTGTGTAGGCAGCTGGGCCAAGATCTTCTTAACAGCTACATTGAAAATGAGGTATATAAACCTGAATTGATGTTGAAATCGGTGGTGGTGTATTCTGAAATTTTTGTAGAATAATTATCTCTCAAATTTAGGGAACTAGTCTGTAACTCATAAGAAATTATTAAATAGATTATTGAATTGCTTTATTTTGGACAAAATGCTGAGCTGTATTAGTGTCATGTACAGTTGTAGCTTTCATCTTAGTTATATGAAAAACATGGCTTGTCTCCTCTACAGAGAAAGGCCTTTCCAACACTAATAATTCTTACCCCTTTTATTGTGTCTTGACAGTAGCACACACAGCAGACACTGTATAGGGAAGTATTACCAGCTCCCCTCTTCCAATGTGTGGTCTTTAAAGATTAAGGTTCAATTCAGAATGTCTTCTTACTTCCATTTGATACTTTTTTAGAAACTGTTGTCATTCTTGAAATTTTCTTTACATGTTTATATGTTTCCTTTTACACTCTCTTGAGGAAAAGAGTTTGGTTTCTTTACCAATAGTTGTGTAAAAAGTTGGTTTTTTGTTTTAATTTACGTTTAGGTGGTAGTTGTTAGTTTCTACAGGCTTGACCAGCAGTTTTCTTTGGAAGTGCTGCATATTCTCCAGCTACTGCACATTATTCTAGGAATTTCCTCAAGAGATTTTGACTTTACAGTGTTCTCTTTCTAATACCCACCTATGTCACCTGTTCATGGATTGTTAAAAGCTACATTTTATGTGAAGCAAGCATTTCTAGAGATCCCAAATAATTCTGAATTTGTATTATTTGAGACTAACTTTCCCAAAGAAATGAATTATGTGGAAGTGCGGCTATGATAAATTTTGTGTATAAGATTTTTTCTCAAATTTTTGAAATGCCTCATTTTATTTTTAAAATAATTTTATTGGAGTGTAGTTTACAATGTTGTGCTAATTGTCTTACTATTTCAAATTTACAAATATCAGTGCATTGTATTATGTTTAAAATATTATGTTTTTGTTAAAGTACAAATATTTATTACAGATTCTTTCTTGGCTTTTGATTTAATAATTTTTGCTAACATCTTTAAATACTTTGATATCCTCTTTAATCTTCAAACCTATAAAATCACAGTACTGTTAGAGATCTGCTTTTAAAAGATGAGGAAACTGGCAGAAGTAGGCTGAATCTCCCAAGTTCAGCAAGTAACCTTTGTTTTGGAGCCCAGTAGTCTGTCTCAAAGCTCAGGATTACAACCACTATCCTGTATCACTTACCAGAGCCAACATTTATTCAGTACCAGTTGTGTGTCAGGTACTGTCCTGAATACTTTATGTGAATATGTCAATCTTATTAGTAGCCATACAAGATGTATAGATGTATGCTCTCTAGGATAAGAAAACTGAGGCTTAGGTTAGGCAATTTTGCTGCAATTTCAAAGCTAATAAATGGGAAACCTAGGATTTGAACACTAACATACATTAGTCTATTAAAAAAAAAGTTTTTAATTGACACTATCTTTTCCAAAACTTTTTCATCACCCCAAACAGAAACTCTAACCACTAATAACTCACCATTCCTCCCTTCCCCAACCCCCAAGAAACTAATCTACTTTCTATCTCTTTGAATTTGTATAACTCATATAAATGTAATCAAACAATATTTATTCTTTGTGTCTGTATTATTTCACTGAGTGTAATGTTTTCAAGGTTCATCAGGTTTGTAACGTGTCAGAACTTTCTTTTTATAATAGAATAACATTCCATTTTGCATATATACATTTTATTTGTCCATTCATATGTTAAAGGACAAATGAGTTGTTTCCACCTTTTGGTTATTGTAAATAATGCTGCAGTGAACACTGGGTGACAAGTAACTGAGTTCCTGCTTTCGGTTCTTTAATTACATGTCTAGGAGTGAAACTTCTGGGTCACTTTGTAACTCTTGATTTAGCTTCTTTAGGAGCCACCAAAGTTTTCCCTAACAGGGAAATTATTGTACATTCCCAACAGCAATGTACAAGGGTTTCAAATTCTACAAATAGTCACCAATACTTTTTTTCCATTTCTTGATTATACTCATCCTAGTAGGTGTGAAGTGATATTTCATTATGGTTTTGGTTTTTATTTCCCTAGTGTTTTCATGGCAACTAATGTAAAACTTTTTGAATAGGGGAAGATGATAATGCAGGATAAGTTAGAGAAAGAAAGAAATGATGCGAAGAATGCTGTTGAAGAATATGTATATGATTTTAGAGACAAGCTTGGCACTATCTATGAAAAATTCATCACTCAAGAAGTAAGTCTAAGTTTTGTAGTTTTTTATTAGACTTATTTAAATGTTTGCTTGAGCATGCTAATATAAATACATAAATAAATGTTGCAAATATGTTTTTGTTGTTGCTCTTTTTGAAACACATTTAGGAATGGTTCTTAGTTATTTTTCCAAATTTCAGAAGTCTAGTGAAAACATGTTTATAAATAAGAAACCAGAAAAAAAATTAATTTTTTATATTTGAAAAACATTTTGTCCTTGCTTGATGACTTTTATTCCTAAGGAGAGTATTTTCAATCAGTATCTCTTTAACTATATAACTAGGATTTGAATAAACTATCTGCAATATTGGAGGACACAGAAAATTGGCTTTATGAAGAAGGAGAGGACCAACCTAAACAAGTATATATGGATAAGCTTCAAGAATTAAAGGTAAACTTTTTAAAGTCCATATTAGTGTTGAACAGGACATTAAATTGTCCTACAAATTATGGTGTAAGAACACAGTGCTGCTGCTGCTAAGTTGTGTCAGCCGTGTCCGACTCTGTGCGACCCCAGAGACAGCAGCCCACCAGGCTCCCCCGTCCCTGGGATTCTCCAGGCAAGAACACTGGAGTGGGTTGCCATTGCCTTCTCCAATGCATGCAAGTGAAAAGCGAAAGTGAAATCGCTCAGTCATGTCCGACTCTATAGGACCCCATGGACGGCAGCCTACCAGGCTCCTCCGTCCTTGGGATTTTCCAGGCAAGAGTTCTGGAGTGGGTTGCCATTGCCAAGAACACAGTATATGTGTTTAATTAATACATAAGAAATTTCTAAGGCAGATATGTGTAACAGGAAATGCTCTCTCTTCATTTAGGAGGTGAGGATTGCTACATGATAATTCAAATTAAATAATGCATAATCATTCTTGTCTATTATGATACTCAGATATGAAAATTTAGCAGATGTTCAGTTCAGTCGCTCAGTCGTGTCCCACTCTTTGCAACCCCAATGACTGCAGCACACAAGGCTTCCCTGTCCATCACCAACTCCCGGAGCTTGCTCAAACTCATGTCTGTTGAATCAGTGATGCCATCCAACCATCTCATCCTCTGTCATCCCCTTCTCCTCCTGCCTTCAATCTTTCCCAGCATCAGGGTCTTTTCAAATGAGTCAGTTCTTCGCATCAGGTGGTGAAAGTATTGGAGTTTCTGTTTCAACATCAGTCCTTCTGATGAATATTCAGGATATTGATTGGTTTGATCTCCTTGCAGACCAAGGGACTCTCAAGAGTCTTCTCCAACACCACAGTTCAAAAGCATCAATTCTTCGGTGCTCAGCTTTAATTTTTATGGTCCAACTCTCACGTCTATACATGACTACTGGAAAAACCAAAGCTTTTGACTAGACAGACCATTTTTGGCAAAATAATGTCTCAGCTTTTTAATATACTGTCTAGGTTTGTCATGGCTTTTCTTCCAAGGAACAAGCGTCTTCTAATTTCATGGCTGCAGTTGCCCTCTGCAGTGATTTTGGAGCCCCCAAAAGTAAAGTCTCTCATCACTGTTTTTGTTGTTTTCCCCATTATTTGCCATGAAGTGATGGGACTAGATGCCATGGTATAGTTTTTCAAATGTTGAGTTTTAAGTCAACTTTTTCACTCTCCTCTTTCATCAAGAGGCTCTTTAGTTCTTCACTTTCTGCATATCTGAGGTTATTGATATTCTCCCGGCAATCTTGATTCCAGTTTGTGCTTTATCTAGCCTGGCATTTGGGAAGACATACTCTGCATATATGTTAAATACTCTGCATATAGATAAAATAAGCAGGGTGATAGTATACAGCCTTGATGCACTCCTTTCCCAATTTGGAACCAGTCTGTTGTTCCATGTCCAGTTCTACTGTTACTTCTTGACCTGCATACAGATTTCTCAGGAGGCAGGTCAGGTGGTCTGGTATTCCCATCTCTTTCAGAATTTTCCACAGTTTGTTGTAATCACACAGTCAAAGGCTTTGGCATAGTCAATAAAGCAGAAATAGATGTTTTTCTGGAACTCTCTTGCTTTTTTGATGATCCTGCGGAGGTTGGCAATTTGATCTCTAGTTCTTCTGGCTTTTCTAAATCCAGCTTGAACATCTGGAAGTTCATGGTTCATGTATTGCTGAAGCCTGGATTGGAGAAATTTGAGCATTACTTTGCTAGCGTGTGAGATGAGTGCATTGCCTTTCTTTGGGATTGGAATGAAAACTGACCTTTTCCAGTCCTGTGGCCACTGCTATGTTTTCCAAATTTGCTGGCATGTTGACTGCAGCACCTTAACAGCATAATCTTTCAGGATTTGAAATAGCTCAACTGGAATTCCATCACCTCCACCAGCTTTGTTCCTAGTGATGCTTGCTAAGGCCCACTTGACGTCACATTCCAGGATGTCTGGTTCTAGGTGAGTGATCAAACCATCGTGGTTATCTGGGTCATGAAGATCTTTTTTGTATAGTTCTTCTGTGTATTCTTGCCACCTCTTCTTAATATCTTCTGCTTCTGTTAGGTCCATACCATTTCTGTCCCTTATTTAGCCCATCTTTGCATGAAATGTTCCCTTGGTATCTCTAATTTTCTTGAAGAGATCTCTAGACTTTCCTATTCTATTGTTTTCCTCTATTTCTTTGCATTGATCACTGAGGAAGGCTGTCCTATCTCTCCTTGCTATTCTTTGGAACTCTGCATTCAAGTGGGTATATCTTTCTTTTTCTCATTTGCTTTTCACTTTTCTTCTTTTCTTAGCTATTTGTAAGGCCTCCTCAGACAGCCATTTTGCCTTTTTGCATTTCTTTTCCATGAGGATGCTCTTGATCCCTGTCTCCTGTACAATGTCATGAGCCTCCGTCCATAGTTCTTCAGGCACTCTGTCTATCAGATCTAATCCCTTGAATCTATTTGTCACTTCCACTGTATAAATCGGTAAGGCATTTGATTTAGGTCATACATGAATGGTCTAGTGGTTTTCCCTACTTCCTTCAATATAAATCTGAATTTGGTAATAAGGAGTTCATGATCTGAGCCACAGTCAGCTCCCGGTCTTGTTTTTGCTGACTATATAGAGCTTTTCCATCTTTGGCTGCAAATACCAATCTGATTTTGGTATTGACCATTTGGTGATGTCCATGTGTAGAGTCTTCTCTTGTGTTGTTGGAAGAGGGGTATTTGCTATAACCAGTGCGTTCTCTTGGCAAAACTCTGTTAGCCTTTGCCCTGCTTCATTTTGTACTCTAAGGCCAAATTTGCCTATTACTCCAGGTATCTCTTGACTTCCTACTTTTGCATTCCAGTCCCCTATAATGAAGAGGGCATCTTTTTGGGTGTTAGTTGTTGAAGGTCTTGTAGGTCTTCATAGAACCATTCAACTTCAGCTTCTTCAGCATTACTGGTTGGGGCATAGACTTGGATTACTGTGATATTGAATGATTTGCCTTGGAAATGAACAGAGATTGTTCTGTTGTTTTTCAAATTGCACTCAAGAACTGCATTTCAGACTCTTTTGTTGACTATGAGGGCTACTCCATTTCTTCTAAGGGATTCTTGCCCACAGTAGATATAATGGTCATCTGAGTTAAATTCACGCATTCCAGTCTTTTAGTTCACTGGTTCCTAAAATGTTGATGTTCACTCTTGCCATCTCCTGTTTGACCACTTCCAATTAGCACATGACCAGAGTGTTAATATTACTCTTACATAAGCCATGATTTCTGAGATGTTGTTAAGAAGTGACTTGTCAACCTGACCCCTGACCCCTTACCCATTAGAGGAGTCACTTTTGCTTTGCTTCTCTCCCCCTCGACTGCTCTGATTTTGAGGAGTTAACACACTGCCCTTTTGTATGTTCACACTCTTGGGGACACCAGGCCGCAAAGAACTTCAAAAATAGTACCCCTGGTCTTCAATATCCTTTTAAAAAATAAATAAGGAGGTGTGTCCACCAGGTCCCCTTTTTCTAGGTCAGTGGTCAGATTTAAGAAAAAAACACTATTACTCTTTTCCTCCTGCTTGCCACCGAACCCTCAGCCCCCAACCTGGAAAAACAAAAAACAAAAAGCTTCAAAAGTTTAGAAGTTTAGATTGGAAGGATGACAGGAAATTTTAGTCTTTCCATCTTAGTGAGGATCATAGCTTTAATGTGCACATAAATAACCTGGGGCCTTTACTGAAATGCAAAAAATTCAGTACACCTAAGTTGGGTCCGTGATTCTGCATTTTTTATAATCTTCCGAGAGATTCTGATGCTGCTGGTCCCTGAACCATTCTGTGAACAGTGAGTAAATACACATATGCTAAGTGATGACATTAATAAAGACTTCTAGAGTATGGGGAAAGGCAGCCCTTTAGTGATGGGGAGGTTGAAGTGCAAAAGAATTTATGTAACTTGAAAGCAAAAGAAAATAAATGTACCAAATCTCTATCCATTTATCTCTCGATGGAATCTAGGTTGTTTCCATGTCCTGGGTATTGTAAATTGTGCTGCAATGCATATTGGGGTACATGTAAAAAAAATTGTTTAAAGGTTAGTATCTTGCCAATATATTACTTCCAAAGGGAATATTTAAAAAGCAACCTGAAAGCCTAAGCTTATGAAAGCAAAACTAAGCTTTACCATATTTTATCCTCTTGGTGTTTTTTACCCCTCATCTCCTTTAAAGGAATATATATATAAATTGGGCTGGAGGAACAAGCCAGACAGCTGAGGCCAATAGAAATAACTGAAAAGCCCAGAAGCTCCAAGAATGTATTATTTTGTTTCCAATATATACGTAACCATAGAAGTGAATGTTATAGAAATTTTCACAGGCTTTACTATTTTTATAAGATGGCTTTTATAACTTACTCCCCTTTCAAAAACATTTACAATTCAAAGTACAATGAAAATAGACTAAATGCAGTGTGGTATCCTGGAAAAGAAAAAGATGAAATCCAAATAATCTGGAGTTCAGTCAGTATTTAACAGTAATACACCAGTGTTGATTTCTTGGTTTTGACAAATGTTCCATAATGCTGTAAGATGCTAACATTAGAAAAAAGCAATAAAAGGTGCTTGGTTTGCCATTGTTTCCTTTGTAACTTTTCTGAAAACCTAAAATTACTCTAAAATAAGCTGATTTTATTTACGTATGTAAAGAATTCGGAAGAAAATATTTATATTTTTTTCTAATGTATTCCCCTCCTCACAGTTAGAGGCTGTTTTAAAATTTAGACACTCTCTACTTCTATGCACCTGGGGTGTGGGGCCAAAGGGCTTTCTTGTTTTTAAGCACTATACTTAAAATACACATACTAATCTAATGAATAAATATGACATAAATAATAGTCAATAGGTATTAAATACCAGGAAATCCCAATAACCTTGTTGCATGTACAGAGTTATATGCATTATAAATATTTGAAACCAAGTTTCAAATACATTATTTGGATGCAGTATAGTTCTTATGGTTTTCTTAGTAGTTTTAAACTTTTAACACCCAACTTTAAAGAAATTAATATTCTTTGGATTTGAGAGGAATCGAAAGGTAATCTTAATGAATGAGAGGAGCACATAAGGTAGAGACATCCCTGTGTAGGATTGAATAAGCACATAACCACTGGAACTCATTTCCATGTAGGAAAAGAAGACGGGACAGATTTTGATCTGACCTCCTTTCTTTCCTATTCATCTTCCTGTATTTGTTGTCATTCAGTTGCTAAATTGTGCCTGACTCTTTTTGACCTCATGAATTGCAGCACACCAGGCTCCTCTAGGGTGCTGCAATAGAATGGGAAAGACTAGAGATCTCTTCAAGAAAATTAGAGATACCAAGGGAACATTTCATGCAAAGATGGGCTCGATAAAGGACAGAAATGGTATGGACCTAACAGAAGCAGAAGATATTAACAAGAGGTGGCAAGAATACACAGAAGAACTGTACAAAAAAGGTCTTCACAACCCAGATAACCACGATGGTTTGATCACTCACCTAGAGCCAGACATCCTGGAATGTGAAATCAAGTGGGCCTTAGCAAGCATCACTAGGAACAAAGCTAGTGGAGGTGATAGAATTCCAGTTGAGCTATTTCAAATCCTAAAAGATGATGCTGTGAAAGTGCTACACTCAATAAGCCAGCAAATTTGGAAAACTCAGCAGTGGCCACAGGACTGGAAAAGGTCAGTTTTCATTCCAATCCCTAAGAAAGGCAGTGCCAAAGAATACTCAAACTACCGCACAATTACACTCATCTCACACGCTAGCAAAGTAATGCTCAAAATTCTCCAAGCCAGGCTTCAATAATATATGAACCGTGAACTTCCAGATGTTCAAGCTGGTTTTAGAAAAGGCAGAGGAGGAGAAGGAAATGGCAACCCACTCCACTATTCTTGCCTAGAGAATCCCATGGACAGAGGAGCCTGGCAGGCTACAGTCCATGGGGTCACAAGAGTCAGACATGACTTAGCGACTAAACCACCAGTAGTGCCTGAACTGGCAAATCAAGAAATGTATATATTAGTATGCCAGTTAAAGTTACAGTGGTAGTCTGTCAGGGGAAGTTAAAATGGAAAGGACTTGAGGAGGGTAGGGGAGCTTTACTTTCTTTAACTTGCAGTTGTGTGTGTTACTTTTAACGATAAAGCCAGTGTGATTACAAAATAAAAAACTGCAAAAAAAAAAAAAAAAAGGCAGAGGAACCAGAGATCAAATTGCCAACATCCACTGGATCATCGAAAAAGCAAGAGAGTTCCAGAAAAACATCTATTTATTGACTACACCAAAGCCTTTGACTTTGTGGATCACAATAGACTATGGAAAATTCTGAAAGAGATGGGAATACCAGATCACCTGACCTGCCTCTTGAGAAATCTGTATGCAGGTGAGGAAGCAACAGTTAGAACTGGACATGGAACAACAGACTGGTTCCAAATAGGAAAAGGAGTACGTCAAGGCTGTATATTGTCACCCTGCTTATTTAACTTCTATGCAGAGTACATCATGAGAAATACTGGGCTTGATAAAGCACAAGCTGGAATCAAAATTGCTGGGAGAAATATCAATAACCTCAGATATGCAGATGATACCACCCTTATAGCAGAAAGCAAAGAAGAACTAACCTCCTGATGAAAGTGAAAGAGGAGAGTGAAAATGTTGGCTTAAAGCTCAGCATTCAGAAAACAAAGATCATGGCATCAGGTCCCATCATTTCATGGCAAATAGATGGAGAAACAGTGTAAACAGTGACAGACTCTATTTCTCAGGGCTCCAAAGTCATTGCAAATGGTGACTGCAGTCATGAAATTAAAAGACGCTTACTCCTTGGAAGGGTAGTTATGGCCAACCTAGACAGCGTATTGAAAAGCAGAGACATGACTTTGCCAACAAAGGTCTGTCTAGTCAAGGCTATGGTTTTTCCAGTAGTCATGTATGGATGTGAGAGTTGGACTGTAAAGAAAGGTGAGCGCCGAAGAATTAATGCTTTTGAACTGTGGTGTTGGAGAAGACTCTTGAGAGTCCCTTGGACTGCAAGGATATCCATCCAGTCCATCCTAAAGGAAATCAGTCCTGAATGTTCATTGGAAGGACTGATGTTGAAGCTGAAACTCCAGTACTTTAGCCACCTGATGCGAAATGCTGACTCATTTGAAAAGACCCTGATGCTGGGAAAGATTGAAGGCAGGAGGAGAAGGGGATGACAGAGAATGAGATGGTTGGATGGCGTAACTGACTCAATGGAGGTGAGTTTGAGTAAAGTCTGGTTGGTAATGGACAGGGAGGCCTGGCGTGCTGCAGTCCATGGGGTCACAAAGAGCCGGACACGAGCTGAACTGAGGCTACTCTGTCCTCTGCTATCTCCCAGGTTCCTATGCAATATTGTTCTTTACATAATTGGACTTGACTTTCACCACCAGGCACATCCACAACTGAGCACTGTTTCCTCTTTGGCCCAGCAACTTCATTCTTTCTGGAGCTATGAATAAAATTGCCCTCTGCTCTTCCCCAGTAGCATATTGGATACCTCCCAACCTGGGGGGAGGGGGGACTTATCTTCCAGTATCATATCTTTGCCTTTTCATACTGTTCATGGGATTCTCAAGGCAAGAACAGTAGAGTGGGTTGCCATTTCCTCCTCCAGTGGACCACAATAAAAGTTGTTTTCTGTTAATAACTTTTTCTTTTTAAAAAACTTAACAGAAATATGGCCAGCCTATTCAAGTAAGGTACATGGAACATGAAGAAAGACCAAAAGCTTTAAACGACTTGGGAAAAAAGATCCAACTTGTCATGAAAGTGATAGAAGCATACAGAAACAAGGTATTAAAACTCATAAAGTAAATTGGTGGTAATGGTAGTGTGTGGTACGCAGAGGATGGGGTAAATCTTAAAAGTTCTCAACTGTAGAGCTATAGCGGTTGTTGCTACCAAAGTGCAGTTGTGTGGTTTTAATCTTTTAGAATTCCCTGAATTAGTCCAGTGAACAAATTCATTGTTTTCTTGGGATTTCATTATTGATACAGTGAAAAAGAGGTTTTGTTGAGCCTTTTTTTACTGGCATCTTTGAAACCTGACTCTGCCAGCATTCCTTTTGTCCCTTGGCGCCTCTTTTGGTTGCTCTTGGTCTTCCAGTCTTTGCTTATCTGTAACTCCCATGTCCTTTATTCTTTTATATCTGTGCCCAGATGTGTCTTACTACCCTTAGCCTTTCCACTGTTTAGCCTCAAATATTTAGTTATATAAAAGTTACCTGCATTTGGATGTAACAGTAAGATTTGACAAAATTAAGCTGATTTTTTTTTCCCTCTAAAGGAGAGGGTAGCAAACTTTTCCTTTACATGAACAAATAACATTTTAGGTTCTGCAGGCCTCCTATATACACTCAACTTGGCTGTTGTAGTGCAAGACCCTTTGTGACCCTGTGAACTGTGACCCACCAGGCTCCTCTGTCCATGGGATTTCCCCAGCAAGAATACTGGAGCAGGTTGCCATTTCCTCCTGCAGGGCATCTTCCTGACCCAGGGATCGAACCCCAGTCTCCTGCATCTTCTATACTGCAGGCAGATTCTTTACCACTGAGCCACCAGGGAGCCCCCGAGTTTGCCAATTAAAATTTTAAATATTCACCGTAATTCCCCCAGATTTTATCACTGGAGAGACCAGCACCAAAGGTTTAGGGGAGGGCATTATCATAGTTTACATTTATCAAGCACTTACTAAATTTTGAGTACTTTGCATGGATTATCTCAGTTCTGACAAGAATGTTATTTTATAGGAAAATAGCAGTGCTTAAGCAACTTGTGAAGTAGTGATGTAGTCAGGATAAAATCTAAGCAGTCTAAAGTCAACATACAAACCCTTAACAGCTACACTGTTTTTCACTATATATACAGTGTGGGAAAGGTGGTTACTTATTTTAGAAATAAAAGATTTGTACATTTTTTAAGATCGAGTGCAGTCCAACCACCTAAAGGAATAATCCAGGTACCAATTGTGAATGTGCCTGCCAACGTCAGTGTCCATACAGGTACAAATAGAATGTAAGGATAATGGAAAAGAAGGAACAAGCAGACAAATAGAAACACCAATAATATTTCAAATCTGGTATTGGAGGGTCTGTTTATTATTATTACAGCCTAGTGTTTGCCATGCTGTCAAAAGCTTCCTGAAGATGCTGTAAACTATTATTCAGAGCAAGGCAAGACTTCACTTATGCTCAAGAATTTTGAGTTTATTATGTTCCATGCTCTCTTCAAGGTGCTGGAACTACAGCATCAAACATTGAACTTATTCTAATATGTTTGTGGGAAAAGATAGACAGTAATGGGTTAGTGAAGTCAGATGGTGCTAAGAGCTGTGGGAAAAGTAAGGGACTGCCAGAGGTGGAGATTTGTCAGAAAGGCAGACTAAGAAGATGACATCATTTGAGGGGAGAATTAAAGGAGCTGAGGGAGGGTTCAAGATGTATGATAATTATAAGAAAAATGTTCTAAAAGTGGGGATGGGGACAGGAAGCAATTGCAAAATCTCAAGGAAAGGAAGTGTTGGAGTAACAGCAAGGAACCCAAGGGGACTCAAAACAGTAGGGGTGGGGTTATTAGTTCCCAGATCATGCAGGGGCCAGGGGCCATTATAAAAGCTTGGTTTTTTTACCCTGAGATAGGAGTCCATTGGAGGCTTCTGAACATAGGAGCAGCATGAGTTAAGTCTAAAGAAGCAGAGAGACTAGTTAAATCATTAGAATAGCACAGGCAAGAAGTGACGGAACCCTAAGCCTGGACAGTGGAAGGGGAAGAAGTGGCTGGAATTCTGCATATATTTTGAAGGCAGGGCTGATAATTTTTATGTAGATAAAACAGAAAGAGGAGTCAAAATAACTAAGGATTTTTGGCCTGAAAGGATAAAGTTGTTAATTACTAAGATGAGCAAACTTGGAAGAGTAGATAGGGAGGTAATAGTGAATTTGAAACACAGGTAAGTTGTTTCAAATTTTTCAAGTAAGAATTCACGTTGGTCAAGTTGGAAGTTGGATAGAGTTGGGAGTTCAGGGAAGATGTTCAGGCTAGAGATTTTTTAAAAGTATGTAGACAGATGGATGGGGAGGAGATCCTCCTTCCGTATGTTGCACCGTCACTTCTTTCTGGTTTGAGACCACCAGTCTAAATCATGACTTCTTAGATTGTCTTCCACATGTGACAGCTGCACGTGTCTTTTTCAGTTTCATTTTCATTTCTCCGTATCAACAACTTAATCAGAGTCTGCTGTATAGAGTCAGAATTTTCTGTCTAGCTTGCTTGTGCCTACTTACCTTATTTCATTTTACTCCTTGACTGATTTAATTCCATGCAGCTTCTTTCTTGGCTAAAAACTACTTTTCAGTTTTAATATTCTTCACAAGTCATTCCTTTCCAAACCTGACTTCTTCAGAAGGCCTTTCCTCTTAAAAAGGCATACTGATTTTTCTTTCTCTCAGTTTCTTCAGTTCTATGTAATTTGTAAATGGCTTCTTCATGTGAGTATGTGTGAGATACACAGTCAATAAGAGTCTAAATCGTTTAAGCAGAAATTATTAATAAGGTGCTTATTGAAAAACCTCTCATTAAGTTTTTTTTTCCCCTATAGGATGAAAGATACGATCATTTGGATCCTGCTGAAATTGAAAAGGTTGAAAAATATATTAGTGAAGCCATGAGTTGGCTGAACAGTAAGATGAATGCACAGAACAAACTAAGTCTCACTCAAGATCCTGTGGTGAAAGTTTCAGAAATTGTTGCAAAGTCAAAGGTAAGAAACTATACACTTCTGTTTTACAACGGATTCAGTCACTAAAATTTTTAATGGGAGCCATACTCTGAGAAGTAATCAACTTACATAAAAACAGAGAGAAATAGGAATTTGAGGCTAATCTTTAATTTGGGGGGGTGGTAAAAAGATTCTAGGTGGATCATGTTTCTTGATTTAATTAGTCTTACACACAAAACAGCTTTTAGATTTTAAGTGTAAAATAAAGCAATAAAATAAAACAATGCAACAACTATAGATTATGTCTGATTTTTCTAGGCTACATAAAAAACTTTTGAATCTCCATTCTAAAACCACAGTACATGCTTTTTTTTTGACATAGTTTGAAATGTATAAAATTTCATGGTAAAATCTTACTTCTGAGATAAACTTTCCATTTTAAAATGTTTTACTACTGAAAATGTCAAAAGTTATAGAAAACATCATGAAAAACATGGGGATAAACTTTATAATAAAGATCAGCATCTAAGTAGAAAAATAAGACATTGGAAAAACAGCTGACAAAGAAATACATGTCTAAAAAACATATGAAAAGATACTCATCTTTGTTACTAATCTAAGAAATGCAAATCTCTTTTCTCTGATTTGGTTATTTGTTTACATTTAGAATCTTTGCCATAATTGCCAAGGGTGTGAAGAAATGGACACCTTTCCCTGAGCAATTTGGTTATATTTGTTACTGCTTTTTTCTGGGAAATCATTTCAAATGTATAGAAATTTAAAATGAGTTTACCTTTAATGCAGAAATAACAATTCTAGGAATTCATTTTGACTATTGCATAAGTATATAAACCTCTGCTTATGATACCAAAAAACTGGCAGCAACCTAAATACCTATCAAGAAGAAATTAGATAAACTGATGCATATATAACACATTATAATAGTTAACCATAGTATTTAATAGAGATAAATGTATTTTTTTGCAGATTTAATTTTGGCTGCTTTGGGTCTTTGTTGCTGTGCCTGGGCTTTTCTCTAGTTGGGGTGAGCAGGGGCAACTCTCCTTATAGTGTGTGGGCTTCTCATTGCAATGGCTTCTCTTGTTGCAGAGCACAGGCTTCAGTAGTTGTAGTGGATGGGCTTGCTTAGTGGCTTGTGGGCTCTAGAGCACAGGCTCAATAGTCGTGGTACACAAGCTTAGATGCTTTGCAGCTGTGGGATCCTCCCAGACCAGGGATTGAACCTGATGTGTCCCTTGCACTGGCAAATGGATTCTTAGCTATTAGACCATCAGGGAAGCCCAGTACATCTATTGAGATAAAAGATTTATGCATGATGCATGAAAAAGGATTACAGAATTTAAATTAAAGTTATCTCACTATAAATTAGCATGTTCATTAAAATTTGTATGTTTGGATATATGTGTGCATGGACATATATTTAGAAGGATGTTCACCAAAAGGCTAATAATGTTAATCTAGAGGAGATGGTAGCTTAGTGGGTAGAGAATCTGCCTGCAGTGCAGGAGACCAGGGTTCAATTGCTAGGTTGGGAAAATCCCCTGGAGAAGGAAAAGTTAAACCACTCCATTGCCTAGAAATCCCATGGGCAGAGGAGCTAGTAGGCTACAGTCCATGTGGTAGCAAGAGTCAGATACAGCTTAGCAACTACACCACTACCACCAGAGGAGATGGAATATCAGGTGATTTTTTAAAATCTGGTTCAGTATGCTCATAGGTATTTGATTTAAACACAAAAACAGCTTTGGGGTTTTAAGTATACACAGTGATTCAATATTTTTACAGATTTTACTTCATTTATTCTAAAATATTGGCTATATTCCGTTATACAGTATATCCTTGTAGCTTATTTCTTTTATACATATTAGTTTGTATCTCTTAATCCTGTACCCTTATCTTGCCCCTCACTTCCCTCTCCCCACTGGTAACCTCTAGTTTATTCTCTGTATGTCTTTTTTTCTGTTGCTGTTATATTCATTTATTTTTTAGATTACACATGTAAGTAATAAGATATAGTATTTGTCTCTCTGTAAGCATAATACCCTCCAGTAACATCAATGTTGCTGCAGACAGCAAGTTTTCATTCTTCATTCTTTTTATTCCATTGTATACATATGCTACATCTTTGTCTGTTCATCTGTTTATGGACACTTAGGTTGCTTCCACATGTTAGCTATTGTAAATAATGCTGCTAGGAACACTGGTGTGCATGTATGTTTTCAAATTCGTATTTTCATTTATTTCTGGATACTGAGGAGTAGAGTTGCTGGATCAATCATATAGTAATTCAACTTTTAGCTTTTTTAGGAACCTCCATACTGTTTTCTATAATGGCTATACCAATTTACGTTTCCACTAGAAATGTACATAGAGTTCCCTTTTCTCCATATCCTTACCAAAATGTTATTTGTGTTATTTTTGATGACAGTCATTCTGACAGGTATGAGACATATCATTGTGATTTTGATTTGCATTTTTCTGATGATTAGTGATGTTGAGCAACTTCTGTGCCAAACTGGTTTTTATTTTTTTGTTTTAATAATAAAGCAGTAAGAGTATTTTCCTTTTTGAGAAAGTTTTACAGAGAATCTATTATAATTTACTCCTAACCAGGTGAGAGGCAGAGTGTGACAAGAACAGTTTGCCAACTAAAACATTTCCCCAGGATGTTACTTCCTATTTTCCCACCCCACCCAATTTCTGTGACACTGGTCTTGAAAGAATATAAAGTGTTTCAGTAGCATTACTGAAATGGTCTTTTATTTCTGTAAAAACCAAGGATATAGAAAATAGTATCTGAAATAATTACTAAGTTGAATTTACTTCCATGGCTTATTTTTCCTTCGACAGAAAAAGCTACTCTGTTTTCCAAAAGTGAAGTTAGTGTATGCTACCAAAACAGGGATCAAGACCATCCCCATGGAAAAGAAATGCAAAAAAGCAAAATGGCTATCTGGGGAGGCCTTACAAATAGCTGTGAAAAGAAGAGAAGCAAAGGAGAAAAGAAAGATATAAGCATCTGAATGCAGAGTTCCAAAGAATAACAAGGAGAGATAAAACCTTCTTCAGCGATCAATGCAAAGAAATAGAGGAAAACAACAGAACGGGAAAGACTAGAGATCTCTTCAAGAAAATTAGAGATACCAAGGGGACATTTCATGCAAAGATGGGCTCAATAAAGGACAGAAATGGTATGGACCTAACAGAAGCAGAAAATATTAAGAAGAGGTGGCAAGAATACATAGAAGAACTGTACAAAAAAGATATTCCCAACCCAGATAATCAGATGGTGTGATCACTGACCTAGAGCCAGACATCCTGGAATGTGAAGTCAAGTGGGCCTTAGAAAGCATCACTAGGGCTCTTTCGTCTAGGCTGCCGGCATGCCATCCAGACTAAGGAAGACCCAGAAACTTAGGGGCCACGTGAGCCATGGCCACGGCCGCATCGGCAAACACCGGAAACACCCGGGAGGCCAAGGTAATGCTGGTGGCATGCCTCATCACAGGATCAACTTCGACAAATACCACCTAGGATACTTTGGGAAAGTTGGTATGAGGCATTACCACTTAAAGAGGAACCAGAGTTTCTGCCCGACTGTCAATCTTGATAAATTGTGGACCTTGGTTAGTGAGCAGACACGAGTAAATGCTGCCAAGAACAAGACAGGAGCTGTACCTTTCATAGATGTGGTGCGATCAGGTTACTACAAAGTTCTGGGGAAAGGAAAGCTCCCAAAGCAGCCTGTCATCGTGAAGGCCAAATTCTTCAGCAGAAGAGCTGAGGAGAAGATTAAGGGTGTAGGTGGGGCTTGTGTCCTGGTGGCTTGAAGCCACATGCTGGGAAATTCATTAAATGTTAAGTGCTTTTCTCTTAAAGAAAAGAAAGAAAGCATCACTAGGAACAAAGCTAGTGGAGGTGACAGAATTCCAGTTGAGCTATTTCAAATCCTGAAGGATGATGCTGTGAAAGTGCTACACTCAATAAGCCAGCAAATTTGGAAAACTCAGCAGTGGCCACAGGACTGGAAAAGGTCAATTTTCATTCCGATCCCTAAGAAAGGTAATGCCAAAGAATGTTCAAACTACCACACAATTGCACTCGTCTCACACGCTAGTAAAGTAATGCTCAAAATTCTCCAAGCCAGGGTTCAGCAATACGTGAACCGTGAACTTCCAGATGTTCAAGCTGGTTTTAGAAAAGGCAGAGGAACCAGAGACCAAATTGCCAACATCCGCTGGATCATGGAAAAAGCAAGAGAGTTCCAGAAAAACATCTATTTCTGCTTTATTGACTATGCCAAAGCCTTTGACTGTGTGGATCACAATCAACTGTGGAAAAGTTTGAAAGAGATGGGAATACCCACACCTGACCTGCCTCTTGAGAAATCTGTATGCAGGTGAGGAAGCAACAATTAGAACTGGACATGGAACAACAGACTGGTTCCAAATAGGAAAAGGAGTACGTCAAGGCTGTATATTGTCACCCTGCTTATTTAATTTATATGCAGAGTACATCATGAGAAACGCTGGGCTGGAAGCAGCACAAGCTGGAATCAAGATTGCCGGGAGAAATATCAATAACCTCAGATATGCAGATGACACCACCCTTATGGCAGAAAGTGAAGGAGAACTAAAAAGCCTCTTGATGAGAGTGAAAGAGGAGAGTGAAAAAGTTGGCTTAAAGCTCAACATTCAGAAAACAAAGATCATGGCATCTGGTCCCATCACTTCATGGGAAATAGATGGGGAAACAGTGGAAACAGTGTCAGACTTTATTTTTGGGGGCTCCAAAATCACTGCAGATGGTGACTGCAGCCATGAAATTAAAAGACGCTTACTCCTTGGAAGAAAAGTTATGACCAACCTAGACAGCATATTCTAAAGCAGAGATTACTTTGCCAACAAAGGTCCGTCTAGTCAAGGCTATGGTTTTTCCTGTGGTCATGTATGGATGTGAGAGTTGGACTGTAAAGAAAGGTGAGCGCCGAAGAATTAATGCTTTTGAACTGTGGTGGAGAAGACTCCTGAGAGTCCCTTGGACTGCAAGGAGATCCAACCGGTCGATTCTGAAGGAGATCAGCCCTGGAATTTCTTTGGAAGGAATGATGCTAAAGCTGAAACTCCAGTACTTTGGCCACCTCATGCAAGGAGTTGACTCATTGGAAAAGACTCTGATGCTGGGAGGGATTGGGGGGCAGAAGGATGAGAAGACGACAGAGGATGAGATGGCTGGATGGCACCACTGACTCGATGGACTTGAGTCTGAATGAACTCTGGGAGTTGGTGATGGATAGTGAGGCCTGGCATGCTGCGATTCATGGGATCGCAAAGAGTCAGACACGACTGGGCAACTGAACTGAACTGAAAGTAGTTTTCAAGTAATTTTGAGAAATTTTAACTTATGAAATAGGTGCTATGTGACATACTTCTCATAACAGAGCTTTAGGCCTAATTTAAAGGAATGAATTAAAAATTATTCCTAGGAATTCCCTGGCATTCCAGTGGTTAGAACTTTGTGCTCTCACTGCCAAGGACCCTGAGTTCAGTCCCTGGTCAGGGGGTTCTGAATGCCATGTGTCATGGCCAAAATAAATAAATATATAAAGATTATCCCTAGCAAAATAAATTATGAGGAAGAAATTTAGTAACAATAAATACAGAATGTATTATTATATCAAAGACTGAATAGTATCTTAAACCACTGACATACACTAGCCAAGAAGGTAAATAATTCATTAAGGTATTTTAAGAATTAGTTGGTTATCTAGCTGAGCTAACAGCTATTCAGCAATGTGGAATTATGTGGAAATTTAGAAAGTATATGTGAACTTCAGAAAGTTAGTGGTAACTTGTTACTTTATATTTTTAATATAATCCATTTTCTTCATGTCTTTAGGAACTGGATAATTTCTGTAACCCTATCATTTATAAGCCCAAACCGAAAGTAGAGGTTGCTGAAGACAAGGCAAAAGATAATAATGAACACAATGGACCAATGGATGGACAGAGTGGGGCTGAAACTAAACCAGATTCAACAAAAGACAACTCACAGCATACTAAGTCTTCTGGAGAGATGGAAGTGGACTAAGGCTTAACTTTACCTTCACGTAATTCAAATAGTGCAAGTAACCAGAGTCCATTCTTCTTCTTTTACATCTGGTACACACAACAGATGTTTAGTTGCTCTTAACCACCTTCTGTCATTTGTTTTTTGGAGTAGTTTTGAAAAGTGTTTTATACTGAGTGCACTTAACGTTCATTTCCATTGCTGCTTATGTGAAGCTTTAGCTGAATATAGATTAACAAGTCAGTTTAAGCTTTCCTAATCTATTTTAGGTCAAACATGCAAGACTGATAAGTAGTTGGCAACAATCTACCTTACTTAAAGCTTCTACTTGGATAAACCTCAGCTCCTTTATTCAGGAAAGGATACTATATTGCACTATTGCAGAAGCATAGATTTAATTGCATCATTATTTTTAAAAACATTGAAACTGATGTGGTTTAAAGCCACCAAGGCACTGACCTTTTTGTAGTTATTGTACTGTTATAATTTAAACATTAAAAACAAATAGGTTCCTTGACAAACTAGTCCATATCAGTGGTGTGCCATGAGAACTCCAAAACTTTATTATCACATAAATGAACTAAAACACACACTGAAGGGGAAAATGCACAATTTTATGTTAAGGTGACACCAGCAGTTTGCTTCTTTTCATTAGTCATGTGGATTGATGTTTCTCAGAGTAATTCAGTGTCTTTTGCACTTGAAACTTCTGATCTACTTGTCCTGAAGACCAGCTGCTGCTCAAGTAATGCTCGCCTAAAAACGATGAAGCATTTTTGATGAAAATACCTTCATGTTAAGGGGGAAATGCTGTTGACTTACTCAGACGTGTATCTGTGATGTTGATAGCCTTTGTTTTTAGTTTTAAACAGTTTTTGTTTTCTTAGTTCATTTTGTTAATATGTTAACACAGGGTAGGGAGAAATGGCACAATGTGAGTTGCATTATATACATTTATCAGTGATTTACTGTTAACATAAACACTATAAGCCGTAATACTTGAAGCACTTATACCACATAAGTCTTAGGAAATAATGCTTGTAATAAACTGTTACATATCAACAGGCAAATATAGAATGTTACATAGTGTAATATGATATGATGTGATTAAATTATAGTTCTTGCTGTTACATAACCTGTTCAGACCTTGGCTCCAGTTTTGGTGCTTCATATATTTATATGGGACGAGGGACTGTGAAACTAAGATACTTTAAGTAGTCCAAGCTTCATCACCAGACTTGTTCACACTGTACAGTTCTGTCCAAAAGCTTGAAATTTTCAGTATGGGAGGCAACTGTTCAACCTACAAAGAAAAGAAACAGAATGCATGGGCACTTGTATTCTTAATGCCAATCACCTAGATTGACCTATGTTAAAATTTTGAGAAGCTCAGTTTTTCCCAAAACTACATCTTTATATTAAGAATTAATATTGACTTTCCTTTAGTAAAAATTGAGAGTTCAGTATTTTTAGGGATAGTCACTACTCACAACTAGTTCTCTAAGAGAGATTTTGTTTCTACAATGTAGTCTGCACTGAAAGGAGAATATAGACCAGTGCATTTTGCAGGGATGTTTATTCATCCTTTCAGAGGAAGGAGATGTCCCTTTTTTGCATGAAAAAAATCATATAGACCCAGTATATTTTTTGTCTTCAAACTAATGAAATAATCATATCCATTAGCAATGATGAAACATTTGTTAAGCATGTATTGTTACTTTTCATTTCTATGTTGGTATATATAGGTTCACTTCAGTAACAGCATCAGAGTTATGAAAGGGAATAAGGTACATGTAAGGAGTTTATTGCCTTCTCTTAAGAAAATCTCCACTCACTTTGTTAGGAGCTGTACCTCTAATTCCGAGTACGTAAGAACAACCCTTTCTGCATCTCAACTGTCTAGTACATCCTGACATTTTCAGTTCCTTACTAGCTTATATAGTTCTCTGTTTTAATCAGTATTATATTCCAGTTCCTGTAGTTATGTACCACTTTATAAGTTAAATATATCCAAAAATAATGTGTATACTTTTCTTACCCATTTATTCAACTTAAATGATTTTCAAAAGCCCTTAACCTTATAATTAGTTGTTTATTGAGTACATTAATAAAAGAGAAAATGTTCTACTTAATCTAGTTTTGGGTAGATGGTATGGGCTCAGTTTAATTTTAATCTGTATGAAGTATGCAATGCTAGACAAAAAATTAAAGATTATTTAAAAAAAACATATAGCAAAATAGGATATTTTCCTGTAGTAATATGCAAATAAGAACTAAATATGTAGGAAATATCTAGGATAATTAATAGAGTAATACACTTCAACTCTATGGAAAAATATAAGTTACATGGTTTCAGAAATCAACTCCTAATAACCAATCATAGTGATTTTAAAAGCAAAGATTGTTAAATATAATGAAAGTTTGCAATGTTTTAATTCCTTAGCTATGTACAGAATACTTAAGTTTTAAAATAACTACAAACAGCACACCAAAGAATTAGGCTATTGGAATAACAGATCATCTCAATTTTAAAAAGGTAAAAATTAAACTTAAATACAGATTTCTTAGACTTTGGGGGGGGTCAGTTTTTGGTATATTTATGATTATATTTCCTAGCTAGAAGTCTTTAAAGTGAATTTGGGAAATCAATATTATAAAGTGACTGTGAAAAGATTTTATCCACATTAGTACATCTTCAACTGTTTTGAAAAATTATGTTTAAGATCAACTAACCCAAAATAGATTTAACAACCATCCCTCCATTTGCATAAATTTGAACTGTAATACCAAGCCTATAAACATTACCCTTAGGATTTCATTTTATTTTTAACAGCAGGTACTGGTAGTCCTCAACAATTGAAGCCTTGTTATTAATTTTACATATCATAGATTTACAGGTGAGAAAAACCTAACTTCATCTTTCTCAACTTTTAGAGATTTACAAAAAAAAATTCAATTCTAAAGGAAATGTTATTTTGTGATTAGACTTCCAAGTTTTAAGTGTAATTTGTTTTGTGGTATTTGATTCTATAAAACTTAATGAGACGTGTATCTAATTGTATTGATTTATCAGTATTTAAAATCTGATGACATTGATTAAAGTCAGCCACTGATGACTTTTCCAATGACACAGGTGTAGGGAATGCTTATAAAGTTTGATTCTAATGTTTTGTTATCCTCTTAACTGTAGTATGTTTTACAACTATCATTTATCAAACTAAATATTTAATCTTAGTTTCAGAAGATCCAGACTTTTTGATCAAAAAACAAAAAAAGCTTTAAAATTACCTTTTGTTTTGTTAATCTTTAGTATAATCTTAAAATAATCTCCAGGAAGCACATAATCTTTTCTTTTGATAAAAAAAGAAGATTTAATGCAGATCAAAACCAACCAAGTCTTTAACCAAACGAAACAAAAGCTTTATCTTACTTTCACATCTCTTAATATAAAGTAAACTAAAATTAACATTCTTCCATATATTCATGTTTCCGAAAACAAACAACTCTGGGTTTATAACATAACCAGATGTCTAAGGTTTTTTTCCCCCTTGCTAAATTAAAGGGTAATTGTTTCATACAATAACAGGGCACCTGAAATTTCTGGAATATTAATAACTGCTTAGAAGGGAAAAAAAAACAAAACACTAATATCTATGCCAGTGGTCAGTGGTCAGCAGGTGGTAATGGCTCTTTCACCTTCCAGATCTCTAGGATCTGGTTACCGTCCAGACCTCTAGCATATTGTTAGAGTAAGCATTAAAAGGAAAAAGCACATATTAAAAATACATTATTAAATAACTTGGAGCTTTCAAGTCAAAGAAAGAAAACTAATAATTGAATCATGAACATTTGATTTAGTCTGTCATGCAGGTCAAAATGCATATCGACAAAAACATTAATGGCATGATCTTTGGGATCTCTGATTTACTATCATGTCCTAGGTCACATGATGAGTATTAGGGAAGTGTATTGATTACTCATCCTATAAAGAGATTTGTGAACTTCAAAATGTTTTACATACTTTAGTTGTCTTATATACATTTATATAAGACAACTAAAGTAAGTAGCATTTATATACTATAAGACAACTAAAGTAAGTAGATATTACCTTAGTCCTTCCTGTTGTTTTATTTATCCTTTCATTCAATTATATAATTTTATTTCCATTATATTTTGCTTTATTTTGGATTATTCAAGTCTTTTATTTCATGTATTTTAAAAAATAGTTTTCCTATCACTTTGCTTGATAACTGATTTTATTAGCTGTCTTTTTACTTTAAAACCAAATCTTACTGTTAAAAATTTTTTGACTCTGAAATTCATACTTAAAAAGCCATGTTGTAAGTTTCCATATGTAATACCTCTAAAAGTTAATATTGGCTTAATAGGTTTTTCATATTCTGACCTTGAATACTTTTAAGTAGTTCTGGACCAAAAGAAGTCAATTTTGTGAGTACTGTGTATTATAAGTAACCAGCGTCCTTCATTTTTAATCGAAGTATCAATGTAACAAAAGGGTCAGAAATTCAAAATAGTTGTTAAAGATTAGACACCTTCAATTTTTTGCTGCTTTCTGATTACAGACATGTGTTGTGCATCTTCCTTGGGTTTTTTTTAAAATTTCTTAATTTTTTGCCTCCATGAACTTGAGTTTTAACATGCTCTTGAAATCATATGGACCCACACGGAATGTAGATGTAAAAATGTAATTAGAAATGGAGATCTAAGTAAAGGAAGCTTTAAAGCGTTGTGTTTCTTTCCCCTGAAATAATACTTTTATGGCTTAGCGTCTTGAAAGGAGACTCACAGTAAAAGTAAAAAAAAAATTGTATTTGGCTGGATGAAGCCACTGTTGTTTAATACAGAAGCAATTTTTTAATGAAGCTACTGAATTGTTTAGTACTAATATGGTATCCACGTTATTTTTCTTTTCTCCAACCATTATTAAAATAATTTATATACATAGTGACTCTGACTCCAGTCATTAGTATAAAATACTTTCTGGTAGTTCAGTTCCTAGTAGCTAACAATTGTTTTTTTAAAGAAAACTACTACATTTGATTTCTCAATTTCCCAGTTTGCTGTTGGCACAGTGAGCAGTGCAATGCCGAACATCGTAACAAACTGGGTTGTGCATATACCAGACCTTTAGCTTCAATGAGCAAACACGAGAATGGTTTATGATGATAAGTTGGTAACATTCTTATATGTAACCCCTGCTGCTGCTGCTAAGTCACGTCAATCGTGTCCGACTCTGTGCGACCCCATAGATGGCAGCCCACCAGGCTCCCCCGTCCCTGGGATTCTCCAGGCAAGAACACTGGAGTGGGTTACCATTTCCTTCTCCAATGCATGAAAGTGAAAAGTGAAAGAAGTCACTCAGTCGTGTCCGACTCTTAGCGACCCCATGGACTGCAGCCTACCAGGCTCCTCCGTCCATGGGATTTTCCAGGCAAGAGTACTGGAGTGGAGTGCCACTGCCTTCTCCGATGTAACCCCTATATAGATGGTATACAATTTTTGTTTACAAAGCAAATGTTTACATATGCAGAATCAGAGTATATAAAACATTTTCTATGTATGTAAAATGGCATCATCATATTAGTGAACAAATAACTGACAAAATGCATTTATCAGCTGCTATTTGTTCACTAATAATAAGTGCATCGGAGAAGGCAATGGCACCCCACTCCACTACTCTTGCCTGGAAAATCCCATGGATGGAGGAGCCTGGTAGGCTGCAGTCCATGGGGTCGCTGAGGGTCGGACATGACTGAGCGACTTCACTTTCACTTTCCTGCATTGGAGAAGGAAATGGCAACCCACTCCAGTGTTCTTGCCTGGAGAATCCCAGGGATGGGGGAGCCTAGTGGGCTGCCGTCTATGGGGTTGCGCAGAGTCGGACACGAGTGAAGCGACTTAGCAGCAGCAGCAGCAGCAGTAAGTGCACACTGTCAAGACATAGTGTAAACTTACTTTTGAATTCTGCACAGCAGAGGCTTAACGTTCACATATCTTCAGTGACTTGATGGTGGTTTGGGGACAGGTTTTCAGAGGCATTTATATACATTTGCTTGGCAATGAGGGTTGAGTAAATTGGCAAACTTTTTAAACCTTCCAATGATGTTTATTCTGAAAACTACAATAGTAGTTTTCGAATACTGGAAGTGTTGTCACAGAATAACTTTGTATTGGAAAAGAAAATCTAGAAATAAATGAACTAGAAAACTTTCAATACACAAAGAGGAGCTCCCTGCACGAGTTTCTCTTAACCTTTTTTTGAGAATTGCTATTCCAGATGAAAATGTATTAAATGGCATGCTGGGGTTTCCTGGTCTACATTACAGCATTTGATGCTTAATATTCTAGTGCTTGAACCAACTTGTGAGAATACAAAGGATAATAAATCCTTAATCCACAGAAAATATGTATACGTCCACAAACTTTAAACTTTCCAATATAAGTACAAATAAATACTTTCAAAGTTTAGAAGGCTGAACAACTGGCAGTTTATACCTGTTCATCTTATCCTGATTTTCAGGAGAACTGGAGAGGATTTTGCTTTTTTAACCCACAGTGATGAACAAAGAGTTGATAACCTTCCAGAGGTGAAGAAGGAATGTCTGTCGACCGTAATTCCTAATATTTTATCCTCAATCCCTCCCTCCTAAAGAAATAAAGATAGATTCAAGTTGGTTCATGCATCCTGCAAATGCCAAAAGGCAATTCGAAGCCAGTTGTATCAAGCAGCATTTGATCTCCTGTTTAATCTCCCTGAAAAGGATTTGTGTACTGGTTTTAGACATAAAAAGAGTCAGGTTAAATTAAGAGTAAATAAAAGGGGCTTCCCTGGTGGCTAAGTTGTGAAGACTCTGCTTGCCAATGCAGGAGACACAGGTTAGATCCCTGGTCCAGGAAGATCCCACACACTGCAGAGCAACTAAGCCTGTGCACCACAAGTACGCAGCCTGTGCTCCAGGACCCAGGAGCTGCACCCACTGCGCCTGTGTGCCCCAGAGCCCGGAGCACAAGCGAGAAGCTTGTACACCGCAATCAGAGGGTAGCCCCCACCTAGAGAAAAACCCATGAAGCAACGAAGACCCTGCATGGCCAAAAATAAACAGAAAATAAGAGAGTAAATAAAGAATTTGTAGTAAAGAAAACTAACCCTGTTGTAGGCAAAGAGAACAAAGAGAAATTATATATCAGTAACTGTGGGAATGCAAGTACCATAAACTTAAAGAACTACATGTAGTATTTACAAGGATGCTTCTTAAACATAATGATGGAATGTGCTTAGTCACTCAGTCATGTCCGACTCTTTGCCACCCCATGGATCCTTCTGTCCATGGAATTCTCCAGGCAAGAATACTGGAGAGAGTAGCCATTCCATTCTCCAGGGGATTTTCCTGACCCAGGGATCAAACCCAGATCTTCTGTATTGCAGGCAGATTCTTTACCATCTGAGCCATCAGGGAAGCCCCAATACTACCTTATGACCCAGCAATCCCACAACTGGGCATATACTTTGAGAAAACCATAATTCAAGAACAGACATGTTCCCCAGTGTTCATTATTACCGCACTGTTTACAGGTGTAATGGCACACACATTTAAGTTGATGGAATCAACCTAAATGTCCATTGACAGATGAATGGATAAAGGTGTGGTACATATATGCAGTGGAATATTATCCAGCCACAAAAAAGGAACAAAATCGTGCCATTAGCAGAGACATGGCTGGACCTTACAGAGTGAAGTAAGTCGGAGAAAAACACTGTATATTATCGCAAGAAAAACAGTACTGATGAACGTATCTGCAGGGCAGGAACAGACACAGAACAGACTTGCAGACACGGACGGGAAGGAGAGGGTGGGACGGATTTAGAGCTGCTCTGACGTATATACACTACGATGGGTGAAATAGCTAGCTAGTGGGAAGCTGCTGTAGACAGCACAGGATACTCAGCTCAGTGCCCTGTGAATGACCTAGTGGGGTGGGATGGAAAGTGAGGTGGGAAGGAGGCTCAAGGAGGGGAAGGAAATGTGTAAACATAAACTAACACAAACAGAATTGCTGTAAAGCAATTATATTTCCATTTTTAAAAAAATATAAAAGAAACCTAAAAAACCCAAACACCCACAGTGTGGTACCACTTCATCATACTTCTCAGAAGAGCTGTCGTCAGGTTCTGCTGTGTGTCTCAGGGAACTCAAACGGGCTCTGTATCAACACAGACGGGAGTGCTGGGGAGGGAGAAGGGAGGGAGGTTCAAGAGGGAGGGAATGTATGTATACCTATGGCTGATTCATGTTGAGGTTTGATAGAAAAAATTCTTAAAGCAATTATCCAATTAAAATTTTTTTAAAAAGTGTTGGTGAGGATGTAGAGAAAAAGGACTCTTGTGCATTGTTAGGAATACAAATTGGTGCAAATACCATGGAAAACAGTATGGAGTTTCCTTAAAAAAATTAAAAATTGCACTACCAATTCCATTTCAGGGTATTTATCCAAATAAAACAAAAACACTAAATCAAAAATATACATGCACCCCTCTCAGTGTTAAACCTGAAGCTCCAATTCTCTGGCCACCTAATGCGAAGAGCCGATTCACTGGAAAAGACCCTGATGCTGGGAGAGGTTGAAGGCAGGAGGAGAAGGGGATGACAGAGGATGAGATGGTTGGATGGCATCACTGACTCAATGGACATGAGTTTGAGCAAGCTCCGGGAGATGGTGAAGGACAGGGAAGTCTGGCGATGCTGCAGTCCATGGGGTCGCAAAAAGAGCTGGACACTAATGAGCAACTGAACAACAATATCATTCACTGCAGTACTGTTTAAAAATAGTCAAGATATGGAAACCTAAGTGTCCACTGACGGATAATTAAAGAAGATGTATTTTGCATATATAATATGATCCAGCCATAAAAAAGAAAAAAAAAATCTTACACAAATTTGTAACATGTGGATTCAGAGGGCATTATGCTAAGTAAAGCAAGTCAGTAAGAGAAAACCACCACATTCTATGTACTAATTTATATATATATATAAATATATATTTAGTTTAAGTAAAAATTTTTAAAAGAAAAAAGAATAGGTATGGAGGGGACACGGTCCCTCCAGTGGAAGGAACTCTGAAAAGTGCCTGAAAGGAAGGTGTCCTGCACTTTGGACCATGGAAGGTAGCTCAGCGCCCCCATTCCTGGGGTCATCAGTTTTGTGTTGCAAACAGCTAAGCCCCAAGAATATCCAAAAGCCTCACTCAGAATCCTCTAGGGAAAAACAAGTAGGTGAGGGTAACCAAAAAATAAAGGCCTTAGGCTTCCTGTAGCCAATGTCGCAAGTTCTTATATGAAAATACCAGGCTTTTGGTATGTCCATAGTATGTAAAATTGTAAGTTTAATTCATATGTGGCTATCGAGTAATAATTTTGATACACTAGGAGTTAAAAATATAAGTTGCAGTACATATAATCCCATTTCTTTAAGTAACAGGAAATGTATATATATATATATAACACACATAGCATATTTGTACAAAAGTAGGAAGGTAGGGAAGGGACACTTTCAAAGTTACCACTGATTACCTACGAGGGGATAACAAATATTTTCAAAATAATATTACATTCAAATTCAAGTGAGATTTGGGAAAGCAACCTAGTGCTGGAGAAGTCTGAAAACCCTGCAGACAAGGAAGGTGTACTTCTTTCTATATCTTGAGTTAAAAAGGGAGTCTAAGTGGCTAGGCAAGGTCCCCAGGTTAGGAATCTTCCTATAAAAGGAGACATCAACCAGTCAACCACACAAAGTCAGGTATTTTTAAGCTGAAAAAGTGGTTGACATTTGGTGGTTTCCCAAATGTGATCTGTGAAGAATTAAGGAGTCAGGGATGGCTTTGGGGAAGGACAGTTACGAACCTGACGGTAACTTCCGGGTACTCACTACCACTGCTTTGCTTTGGGGGATTTTCATTAAACTTTTAGTATTCAGCAGCAACAAAAACAAAAGAAGTTGAAAATTTCTGATACCAGTGAAATAGACTTTGGAGTTAAAAACTTAATCTCCCTTAGTCTTAGTTTCTTCATCTGTGTAACGCAGATAAACCCCTACCTGCTAGGACTGTTGTGATGAAAAGATGAAATAATGCAGTTAAGCACTTAGCATGTAATAGTGTTAGTTGTTCAGTTATAACCTACTCTTTGCAACCCCATGGACTGTAGCCCACCAGGCTCCTCTATTCATGGGATTTCCCAGGCAAGAATGAGAAATAGATTGCCATTTCCTTTTCCAGGGTGTTTTCTCGACCCAGGAGTCTAACCCAGATCTCCTACGTTACAGGCAGATTATTTACTGGCTGAGCCAGCGAGGAAGCCCTGGCACTTAATGATTGCTTGAAAGAAAAAAGTGTCATGTAACTTAGAGCAAATAATGAGCTTGGAACGCTTTACACTATACCACTGTCTTCAACTTTCCCTGTCACCTTCAGGTAAACTGTCACCAAAATGAGCACCTATTCACTCTGGGGCCTACCCTTCTGTTTGAAAAAGTCATCTCATTTTGCAAGGTCAAGAACCTAAATTTTTACTAGCCTGGAAGAGAAAGAAGGGTGATAGACACCTTTATAACTTATGTTTAGTAAGCATCACAGTGAAGACCACTTCTTGCATCCTAGACCAGGAAAGGAATGTGAGGCCTCTACTAACTAGGCTGATCCAGGTGCTCTCTCGATCAAAATGGGATAATACACAGAAAGGCAGTCTGACACAGTGGTTCAGAATCTAAACTCTAAAGCTAGACTCCCTGGATTCAATCTTGCCTTGGCCACTTACTAATTATGTGACCTGGATAAAGTTACTTGACCTCTCTATGCCTTACTACAGGAAGGGAGTACAGCCCCACCTATCACCAGAAAGTTGGATTAAGGATTTACTGAGCATGGCCTTGCCCTTCAGAGCAAGACTCAATTTTCCCCACAGCCACCCTCTCCCATCAGGAAGCTTCCACAAGCCTCTTAACCTCATCCATCAGAGGGCAGAGAGAATGAAAACCACAATCACAGAAAACTAACCAAAATGATCATATGGATCATGGGCTTGTGAAACTCAGTGAAACTATGAGCCATGCCATGTAGGGCCACCCAAGACAGAGGGGTCATGGTGGAGAGTTCTGATAAAATGTGCTCCACTGGAGAAGGGACCAGCAAACCACTTCAGTTTTCTTGCCTTGAGAACGTCATCAACAGTAAGAAAAGGCAAAAAGATATGAGACTGAAAGATGAACCCCCCAGGTTGGTAGGTGTTCAACATCCTACTGGAGAAGAGCAGAGAAAGACTTTCAGAAAGAATGAACAGGCTGAGCCGAACTGGAAACGATGCCCAGCTGTGCATGTGTCTGGAGGTGAAAGTGAAGTCCGATGCTGAAAGAACACTACTGCACAGGAGCCTGGAACGTTAGGTCGATGAATCACAGTCAATTGGAAGTGGTCAAAAAGGAGATGGCAAGAGAGAACATTAACATTCCTTTCGGAATAGGCAAATTTAATTTAGATGACCATCATATATACTACTGTGGGCAAGAATCTGTTAGAAGAAATGGAGTAGCCCTCATAGTCAACAAAAAGAGTTCGAAATGCAGTACATGGGTGCAGTCTCAAAAACAACACAATCATCTGTTTGTTTCCAAGGCAAACCATTCAGTATCACAGTAATCCAAGTCTATGCCCCAACCACTAATGCCAAAGAAGATGAAGTTGAACAGTTCTATGAAAACCTACAAGACCTCCTAGAACTAACACCAAAAAAAGATGGCCTTTTCATCACAGGGGACTGGAATGCAAGAAGTCAAGACATACTGGAGTAACAGGCAAGTTTGGCCTTGGAGTACAAAATGAAGCAGGGCAAAGACTAACAGTTTTGCCAAGAGAACACACTGGTTATAGCAAACACCCAATTTCAACAACACAAGAGACAACTCTACACATGAAAATCACCAGATGGTCAATAATAAAATCAGACTGATTATATTCCTTGTACCCAAAGATGGAGAAGCTCAATATAGTCAGCAAAAACAAGGCCAGGAGCTGACTGTGGCTCAGATCAGCTCTGTATTGCAAAATTCAGGAACAAATTGAAAAAAGTAGGGAAAACCACTAGGCCATTCAGGTATGGCCTAAATCAAATCCCTTATGATTATACAGTGCAAGTGACAAATAGATTCAAGGAACTACATCTGATAGACTGCTTGAAGAACTATGGACAGAAGTTTGTAACATTCTACAGGAGGCGGCGACCAAAGCCATCCCCAAGAAAAAGAAATGCAAAAAGGCAAAATGGCTGTCTGAGGAGGCCTTACAAATTCCTGAGGGAAGAAGAAAGGCTAAAGGCAGGAGAAAAGGAAAGATATACCCATTTGAATGCAGAGTTCCCAAGAATAGCAAGGAGAGATAAGAAAGCCTTCTCAAGTGAACAGTGCAAAGAAACAGAGGAAAACAATAGAATGGGAAAGACTAGAGAGCGCTTCAAGAAGATTAGAGATACCAAAGGAACATCTGAGGCAAAGATGGGCTCAATAAAAGACAGAGATAGCATGGACCTAACAGAAACAGAAGAGATGATTAAGAAGAGGGGGCAAGAATACACAGAAGAACTATACAAAAAAAGATCTTAATGGCCAGGATAACCACAACGGTGTGATCACTCACCTACAGACATCTGGAGTGTGAAGTTAAGTGGACCTTACAAAGCATTACTATGAACAAAGTTAGCGGACGTGATGGAATGATAACTGAGTTATTTCAAATCCTAAAAGATGATGCTGTTAAAGTGCTGCACTCAATATGCCAGCAAATTTGGGGAAATGAGCGGCAGCCACTGGACTGGAAAAGGTCAGTCCCAGTGAAGGGCAATGCTGAAATATGTGCAAGCTACCGCACAACTGTACTAACTTGATGTGCCAGCAAGGTAATGCTCAAGATCTTTCAAGCTAGGCTTCAACAACACAATAACTGAGAAATTCCAGAGTTACAAGCTGGATTTTAAAAAGGCAAAGGAAGCAGAGATCAAAATACCAACATCCATTGGATCACAAGAAAAAGCAAGGGAATTCCAGAAAAAAAAATCTGCTTCATTGACTATGCTAATGCATTTGACTGTGGGGATCACAACAAACTGTGGAAAATTCTTAAAGAAACGGGAATATCAGGCCACCTTACCTGCCTCCTGAGAAATCTTTATGACGGTTAAGAAGCAACAGAACCAGACATGGAACGATGGACTGGTGCAAAACTGAGAAAGGAGTATGTCAAGGCTGTATATTGTCACCCTGCTTATTTAATTTATATGCAGAGCACATCATGTGAAATGTCGGGCTGGATAAAGCACAAGCTGGAATCAAGATTGCCGAGAGAAATATCAATAACCTCAGATATGCAGAAGATACCACACTTATGGCAGAAAGCAAAGAGGAACTAAAAGGCCTCTTGATGAGGGTAAAAGAGGAGAGTGAAAAAGTTGGCTTAAAACTCTACATTCAAAAAACGAGTATCATGGCATCCCATCCCATCACTTCATGGCAAATAGTTGGGGAAACAACAGAAACAGTGACAGACTTTATTTTTGGGCCCCAAAATCATTGCAGACAGTGACTGCAGCCATGAAATTAAGACACTTGCTCCTCAAGAGAAAAGCTATGACAAACCTAGACAGTGCAGTAAAAAGCAGAGACATTACTTTGCTGACAAAGGTCCCTCTGGTCAAAGCTATAGTTTTTCCAGTAGTCATGTATGGATGTGAGAGTTGGACTATAAGGAAGGCTGAAAGGTGAAGAAGTGATGCTTTTGAACTGTGGCACTGGAGAAGACTTCTATGAGTCCCTTGGACTGCAAGGAGATCAAACCAGTTAATCCTAAAGAAATCAACCCTGAATATTCACTGGAAGGACTGATGCTGAAGCTCCAGTAACTCTGGCCACCTGATGCAAAGAACTGACTCTTTGGAAAAGACCCTGATGCTGGGAAAGATTGAAGACAGAGGAGAAGGGATGACAGAGGATGAGATGGTTGGAGGCATCACCAACTTAATGGACATAAATTTGAACAAACTCCAAGAGATGGTGAAGGACAGGAAAGCCTCGCTGCAGTCCATGGGGTCGCAAAGGGTCAGACACTTCTGAGCGACTGAACAAAGCACTTAGAATATAATAGGAGCTATATAAGGGTGCTATGTAAGAGTTAGCACATATGCTACATACTCCACACACCTAAGCATATATGTAACTAATCAATGACAGCATTTTTTCCCAGTGAAACTGTCTGAGCTCTCTGTATCCTTGTCAACAAAGACACTCCTTCTAGTTGTTAATTGATTAACTCACCAAATGAAAAGTTGTCTTATATCATAAAGTCAACTGGAATATTTTAATATAAGCAGTAGAATAAGTTAGTTTACCCATGTTAGTTTTCTACAGCAAACACTGCACAAGAACCAAATGTATCTCAAGCAGAGGCAAGTAACGCCATGTAAGGGAGATTTGGCACTCAGGCCTCGTGGCCTGTGGCGTGCGCGTGTGCATGCAAGTGAAGTCACTTCAGTTGTATCTGACTCTTTGTGACCCCATGGACCATAGCCCACCAGGCTTCTCTGTCCATGCGATTTTACAGGCAAGAATACTGGAGGGGGTTGCCATTTCTTCCTCCAGGGGGTCTTCCTGACCCAGGGATCGAACCCATGTCTCCTACATTGGTGGCAGGTTCTTTACCACTGGAGCCACCAGGGAAGCGCCTTGTGGCCTGTTGTGTGGACACAAATGATTCTAGCTGCCAAGACTGCCTATTCACATCCTTAAACAAGCAGCCACGAAAACTCATTTTGCCTGTCCTCACTCATCATTTGCTATAGAATAAGAGTAGCTACTAAGTCACAGACCACAAATAAAAAGGTTAGTTTCCTAAAATACACCACAGTCCTGATTGAAAAACCATGCACCCTTCATACCCATCATGAACAGACACACATATGTGAGCCACTTGAGGACATTTATTTCAACTGTGAGCATTTATCCTGAGCACCCAACCCTTGTGAGGTTAAAAAGAGAGAGAGTAAGAGAGGGCATATTTAGGATGAACATAAATATTTCAAAAACATGTGCATATATTCACTGCCACTTACCACACCCCAAATTGTATGTAATTATTTTATGTTGTTAGGTTAATCATGTTCTCATTATGGCTTGCAATTATAATTATCTTTTATTTTTTGGCTATTGACTGTGAAAACCGATAAAACATCTTTTACTATTGGGATTATGTAACTATTACTCACTTATTACCACTGTTACATGATAGGTCAACAGAAAAATAATATAATTCTACATCACCAAAACTATATTTAATAGAAGAATCTGTAATCACTTTTTAAACTCCAGATTCTTATCAGAATAATCTTGGAATTTTTTTGAAAAATACAAATGCCCAGGTATTGCTTTTTTTCCTCCAAAGCTTCAGATATATTTGTAATGAGAAGCAGTGTTTAAAAACAACTGGCCTATATGATATTTTACTTTTATCTAGTTTGTTTCACTATTTCTATTTCATATTCAGTGCTCCCATTCATTTATGTTTTCCAGTTTCTATTTTTTTGATGTTTTCTCGAGTCTTTATCAAACATAACAGAAAAGCTTTTGTATACATATGTATAAATTAGTATATATAATATATATATTTTTTAGAAAACTTATGAACTTTTGCCTAAAAAACTTATGACATTTTGATTCCACTTGTTTGACTTAGTATGAATAGAATGCTTGATTTCTAATTAAAAAGAAAACGGATATGCAGCAAGCAACAAAGGTCTACCATATAGCACAGGGATCAGATCAGTCAGTCAGTCGTGTCTGATATAGCACAGGGAACTATAGTCAATATCTTGTAATAATCTATAATGGAAAATAATTTCAAAAATTATATGTATAATTGAATCACCTTGTGTGCACCTTAAACTTTGTAAATCAACTATACTTCAATAATACATGTTAAGATTTAAAAGAAAAGAATCCATCTGCCAATGAGAAGGCCGTGCACCGCAACGAGAGAGCAGCCCTGCTCACTGCAACCAGAGAACGCACATGTGCAGCAGTGAAGACCCAGCGCAGCTAAAACAAACAACGCAAGAAGAAAACGGAAAAAGAAAAAAGTGTGCGTTCTGCACCAGCATCAGCATATCAGCAGCGTTCCTCTATGGGCTAGAAGTGAGCGAGTCCCGCTCAGGGACATCTCCCCTTTTGGAACCACTGTTGTAGTTGAACCAGCCCTTGTGGCTCTTAGGATTGCAAGATGCCTTCAGCAGTAAACAGCATGAAACTCGGAGAAAAACAAAACCAGCAAGGTTTATTATTCACAGGTCCTGAAGGATACGTAGTATACCTGGGGACACACAGAGGTCACTGGTAGAGAAACTTCTCTATTATTTTTGTAACTTTTCTGTAAATTTAAAATTATTCAAAATAAGTTTGGGAAAAAAAATGCCTTGCAAAAAATGTCAAAAGAAGTTATTTAGAAGATCTGGTGCCTGGTGAGAAACTGCTTCCTGGTTCAGAGCCCGTTGTCCTGTCACTCCGTCTGCACACGGTGGAAAGGCACGGAGCACTCTAGGTTCTCTTACAAGGGAACCAGTCCCATTCAGAAGGTCTCCCCCTTCACTGCATAATCCTCACACCTCCAAATACCATAATGTTTAAACATATGAACTTGGAGGGACACAAACATTCAGTCTACAGCAAAATGGGGTAGTGGTACTTGAAAGTGTACTTAGATTAGTGTCAATGCATACTGCAAACTCTGGGAAAACCACTAAAAAATGGTTTTTTTAAAAAAGTATAACTGATATGCTAAAAAAGGAGAGAAAATGGAATCAAATAAAATGGCTAATTAAAAGGCAGAAAAAGAGTGGAAGAAAAATGGATGAACAAAGAACAAAGACAACAAACAGAAAGCAGTAATACGGTAAATATTAATCCAAATATATCAATAATTACTTTGCAGCCCATGCACCAATCAAAGGGAAGTAAGTGGCTGTCGAATGAAAACTCATCTAAACTTACTACAAGAAACCCCACTTAAAATATGAAGACTCAGATCAAAAGTAAGTGGATTGAAAAAAATATAACATGCTAACACTAGTCAAAAGAAAGCAGGAGAGGTTATATTAATCTCCAACAAAGCAGACTCTAAGGGAAGTTATAGGATAAAGGGGAAAATAACACATTACATAAGATAAAGGGGTGAATACTCTGAGAAGAAGTAACAATTTATAACGTGTATAAAATATAACAATAGAGCATAAACTGTGTGAGACATAAACTGATATAACAGCAAGGAGAAACAGATTATTCCACTATCACAGTTGGAGACATCAAACACCATTCTCTTAGAAATGAACACAGACAGCAGGAAGAAATCGGTTAAGCAGAGAGCCGAACTTAACTGTAATAAAAAAGAAAAAACTGTTTCTGCAAACAAAAGTCCAGGACCAGATGGCTTCACTGGGGAATTCTACCAAACATATAAAGAGGAACTTATACCAGTCTTTCTCAAACTCTTCCAAAAGAAAGAAAAGGAGGGAAGACTCCCAAAGTCATTCTACGAAACCATCATCACCCTAATACCAACACCAGACAAAGTGGAGTGTTAGTCACTCAGTAGCATCTGACTCTTTGTGACCCCATGGACTGCAGCCCGCCAGGATCTCTGTTCAAGGGATTTCCCAGGCAAGAATACTGGAGTGGGTAGCCATTTCCTTCTCCAGGGGATCTACCCAGCCCAGGGATTAAAATCAAGTCCTCCACATTGCAGGCAGATACTTTATCGTATGAGCCATCAGGGAAGTCAACACCAGACAAAGGCACTACCACAAACGAAAATTACAGGCCAGTATCTTTGATGAATATAGATGCAAAAATTCACAACACAATATTAGCAAACTGAATCCAACAACACATACACATAAAAAAGATTACACACCACGACCAAGTAAGATTCATCCCAGAGTCACAAAGTGGTTCAGTACATGCAAATCCATCGGTGCGATATACCACATCAAAAGAAAAGACAGAAACCACAGTCATCTCAACAGATGCAGAAAAAGCATTTAACAAAATTCAACATCCAGTCATGATAAAAAATTCCTACCAGAGTGGGTACAGTGGGAACATATCTCAACATAATAAAAACCATTTATGACAAACCTACAGCCAGCGTAACACTCAAAGGCGAAAAACTGAAATCCTTCTTGCTAAATTCTGGACCAAGACAAGGATACTCACTCCCATTAGTTCTATTTAACATAGTCCTTGTCACAGCAATTAAAAAAAGAAAAAGAAATAAAAGGTATCCAAACTGGAAGTGAAGAGGTAAGATTATCATTATATGTAAATGGTTGATACTAAAATACAGAAAACCCTAAAGACTACACAAAAACTACTAGAACCCATAAATGAATTTAGCAAGGTAGCAGGGTACAAGATTAAAATATAGAAATCGGTTGCATTGCTTTACACAAACAATGAAATAACATAAAGGGAAAGCAAAAAAAAAAAAAAAAAGAAAGCCCTTTGGCATCAAGAAAATACTTTGGAATAAACCTGATCAAGGAGGTAAAAGACCCATATGCTGAAAACACTGAGAAAGGAAACTGAAGATGATTTAAGGAAATGGAAAGACACCCCATGCTTGTGATTTGGAAGAATTAATAATGTTACAACCGTTGGGCTACCCAAAGCAATCTACAGATTTAAAGTGATCCTATCAAAATACCCATTATATTTTTCACAGAACTAGAATAAATAATCCTCAAGTTTATATATGGAACCATAAAGGACCCAGAATTGACAAGTCAATCTTGAGGAAAAAGAACAAAGCAAGAGGCATACCCATCCCAGACTTCAGACAATACTACAATAAGCTACTGTCATCAAACAGAAGGGTATCAGCACAAAGAAGACCATGAATCAGTGGAACAAAATAGAGAGTCCAGAAATAAACACTACAGTCAATTAATCTACAACAAAGTAGGCAAGAATATACAATGGACAGAAAACAGTCTCTTCAGCAAGTGGTACTGGGAAAGCTGGGCAACCTCATGTAAATCAGGGAAATTAGAACATTCCCTCACATCATATGCAAACTAAACTCAAAATGGTTTCAAGACTTCAAATATAAGACACAACACCATAAAAATCCTATAGGAGGACACAGTAAAACATTCTCTGATATAAATCATACCAGTGTTTTCTAGATCAGTCTACCAAGGCAATAGAAATAAAAGCAAAACTAAACAAATGGGATCTAATCAAACTTATAAGCTCTTGCACAGCAAAGGAAACCATAAACAAAACAAACTACAAAATGGGAGAAAAATATTTGAAAATGATGCAATAAGGGCCCTTATGGCAGAAAGTGAAGAGGAACTAAAAAGCCTCTTGATGAAAGTGAAAGTGGAGAGTGAAAAAGTTGGCTTAAAGCTCAACATTCAGAAAACAAACATCATGGCATCCAGTCCCATCACTTCATGGGAAATAGATGGGGAAACAGTGGAAACAGTGTCAGACTTTATTTTTCTGGGCTCCAAAATCACTGCAGATGGTGACTGCAGCCATGAAATTAAAAGACGCTTACTCCTTGGAAGGAAAGTTATGACCAACCTAGATAGCATATTCAAAAGCAGAGACATGACTTTGCCAACAAAGGTTCGTCTAGTCAAGGCTATGGTTTTTCCAGTGGTCATGTATGGATGTGAGAGTTGGACTGTGAAGAAGGCTGAGCGCCGAAGAATTGATGCTTTTGAACTGTGGTGTTGGAGAAGACTCTTGAGAGTCCCTTGGACTGCAAGGAGATCCAACCAGTCCATTCTGAAGGAGATCAGCCCTGGGATTTCTTTGGAAGGAATGATGCTAAAGCTGAAACTCCAGTACTTTGGCCACCTCATGTGAAGAGTTGACTCATTGGAAAAGACTCTGATGCTGGGAGGGATTGGGGGCAAGAGGAGAAGGGGACACCAGAGGATGAGATGGCTGGATGGCATCACTGACTCGATGGGCGTGAGTCTGAGTGAACTCCGGGAGTTGGTGATGGACAGGGAGGCCTGGCGTGCTGCGATTCATGGGGTCGCAAAGAGTTGGACACGACTGAGCAACTGATCTGATCTGATCCAAAATATGTAAACAGCTCATTCAACTCAATAACAAAACAATGCAATAAAAATAGGCAGAAGACCTAAATAGACATTTCTCCAAAGAAGACATACAGATGGCCAAAAGGCACATGATAAAAACGTTCACATCACTAATTATAAGATAAAATGCAAACCAAAACAACAATGAGGTTCCACTTAAGGTCAGTCAGAATGACCATCAGTAAAAAGTCTACAAATAACAAATGCTGGAGAGGCTGTGGAGAAAAGAGAGCCTTCCTACACTGTTGATGGGAGTGTAAATTGGTGCAGCCACTATGGAGGTTCCTCAAAAAGCCAAAAGTAGAGTTGCTATATGACTAGCAATCCACTTAGTGGCACGTATTTGGACAAAACTCTAATTTGAACAGATACATGCACCCCAATATTCATAGCAACACTTATTTACAATAGGCAAGACAAGAGAACAAACTAAATATCCATCAACAGATGAATGGATAAAAAAGATATGGTATACACATGCGATGGAAAATTACTCAGCCATAAAAAAAGAATGAAATAATACCATTTGCAACAACACAGATGAATCTAGAGATTATCATACCAAGTGAAATAAGTCAGAAAAAGAAAGACAAATACCATATGATATTGCTTATATGTGGAATCTAAAATATGACACAAATGTACTTACCTACAAAACACAAACTCACAGACATGAGAACAGACTTTTGTTTGTGAAGAGGGAGAGTGAGGGTGGAAATGATGGATTGGGCCTTTAGGACTAGCAGATGCAAACTACTATATATAGAATGGATAAACAACAAGGTCCTATGGTATAGCACAGGAAACTGTATTCAATATCCCGTAATAAACCACAATGGAAAAGAAAAAACAAAATAAACATATAAATAGATATATACACACATTCATAAAATTCATCTAAGCTTCTCTCTTAGGAAACTAGGGGGGGGGGAGAGCAAATTAAATCAAAAGTAAGCAGAAGAAAAGAAACAATAATAGAGAAATCAATGAAATTTAAAAACAGGAAATCAATAGAGAAAAATCAACAAAACCAAAACCTAGTTCTTTGAAAAGATCAATAAAATTCCTAAGACTCTACTCAGGCTAACTAAGAAAAAAGGCTACAAGTTACCAATATCAGAAATGATAGAGAGGTAGGTTATCACTATAGATCTCATGGACATGAACAGGATAATAAAAAAATACTTTGAACAATTCTATGCCCACAAATTTGATAACCTACATGAAATGGACCAATTCCTTTTCAGGACCAATTCCTGAGATTTACTGCAGGTATACAAAGCTGGTTCAATACTCAAAAATTAATGTAATCCACCACATCAGCAGGCGAAAAGAGAAAAATTACATGATGGTATCAACAGATGCAGAGAAAGTTTTTGACAAAATCTAACATCCACTGATGATAAAAACTCTCACTAGCAGTACAGGAAATCTTCCATTAACTCAATAAAGACCATCTATTAAAAAAAACCGACAGCTAACATCATACTTAATGGTGAGAAACTAGAAGCCTTTCTGTTGGTATCAGAAACAAGGCAAGTATGTCTCCTCTCATCATGACTTTTCAACATCATGCTGGAAGTACTAACAATACTATAAAACAAGACAATGAAATAAAAGGTGTACAAGTTTGGAAAGAAGACATAAAACTGTCTTTGTTTGCAAATGATACTATCACCTATTTAGGAAACCAAGCATATCAACAACAACAAAAAAACTTCCTGAGACTAGTAAGTAATTATAGCAAGTTTGCTATAATGGTTAATGGTTAATATACAAAGTCAACTGCTTTCCTATATGCCAGCAATGAACAAGTGCAATTTGAAATGAAAAATATGTGATTTACAGCAGCAACCCCCAAAATGAAATACTTAGGTATAAATCTAACAAATATGTACAAGATTCATATGACGAATACAACAAATCTCTCATGAAAGAAATCAAAGAAGAACTAGATAAATGGAGAGATATTCCATGATGACAGATAGGAAGACTCAATATTGTCAAGATGCCAGTTTTTTTCTAACTTTGATCTACATATTCAATGCAATCCCAATCAAAATCCCAGCAAGTTATTTTATGGCTATCAATAAGCTGACTCTAAACTGTATACCAGAGAGACAAAAGATCCAGAATAGCCAATAGAATACTGAAGGAGAACAAAGTTGGAGGAGTGATACTGCTCGACAGTTAAGGGTTACTATAAATCTACAGCAATCTAGAAACAGTGTGGTATGCATGAAAGAACAGACAAGTAGATCAATGACAAAAAAGAGAGAGCCCGGAAACAGACCCAAAGAAATACAGCCAATAATCACTGACAAAGGATAACAAAGGCAACAGGATGAAGCAAAAGACAGTCATCTCAACAAATGGTGATAAAACAACTGGGTGGGTGGGGGGGGGGTGTCCCCCTGCACGCTCAGTCATGTCTCTGTGATGTCCACTGCAAAGACTAACTCAAAATGGATTATAAACCTAAGAGTAAAGCTATGAAACTCCTAGAAGATAACACGGGAAAAAAGATTATCTTGGGAATTACAATGACTTTTTAAATACAACACCACGCCACAATCCATGAAAAAAATAATCGATAAGCTGGACTTCTTTAAGAAATGAAAAACTTTTGCTCTTCAAAAAACATAATCAGGTTTCCCCAGTGGCTCAGTGGTAAAGAATCTGCCTGGCAATGCAGAAGACATGGGTTCGATTCCTGGTCCAGGAAGATCCCACATGACACGGAACAACCAAGCCCACGTGCCACAATTATTGAGCCTTTTCTCTATAGAGCCCAGCAGCCACCAACAATGGAGCCCATGTGCTGCACCCACTGAAGCCTGCATACCCTAGAACCCTTTTTCAGCCACAAGAGAAGGCACCGCAGCGAGAAACCTGAGCACTGAAACTAGAGTAGCCCCACTCACAGCAACCAGGGATAAACCCGCACAGCAACGAAGACCCAGCACAGACAAAAATAATAATTTTTTTTTTTTTAAACAAAGACAGCATCAAGAATGATAAGATAAGCCACAGACTGGGAAGACGCTGCAAACCCAACATTGCTAAATGACTGTTATCCAAAATACAAAGAACTCTTGGGACTTCCCTGGTAATACAGTGGATGAGAATCTGCCTGCTGTTACAGGGGATGTGGGTTCAATCCCTGGTCCAGGAAGATCCTACATGCTGTGGGGCGACGAAGCCCACATACCACAACTATCAAGCCGAAACTCTAGAGCCCGAGAGCTGCAGCTACTGAAGCCCATGAGCTGAGAGTCTGTGCTCCGCAACAAGAGAAGCCACTGCAAGGAAGAACTTGAGGACTGCCACCAAGAGTAGCTCCCACTTGGCACAACCAGAGAAAGCATGCACACAGCAGTGAAGACCCAGGGCAGCCAGGTAAATTAATTAAGGAATGTTTAAAAATACAAAGAACTCTCAAAACTCAACAATAAGAAAACAAACAACCCAATTGAAAAAAATAAGTCCGAGTTCAACTGATACCTCACCAAAGAGATACATACAGACAGCAAATAACCATATGAAAAGATGCCCTACAATATACAGCTTCAGGGAAATGCAAATGAAAACAAGATACAACTACACAGCTATTACAACGTCTACAATCCAGAACAATGATAATAGGTCAAATGCTGGTGAGGATGTGGAACAACAGGAACCCTAATTCACTGCTGCTGGGAATGAAAAATGGTACAACCACTTTGGAAGAGTCTGGAAGTTTCTTAGAAAATTAAAACATACTCTTACCATATGCTCCAGAAATTGCTTTCCTTGGTATTTACTGAAAGGAGTTGAAAACGTGTAGCTAGAAAATTCTGCAAGAGGACATTTATAGCAGTTTCACACATAACTGCCAAAACTGAGAAGCGACTAAAATGTCCTTCAACAGGTAACTGGATAAATAAACTGTAATATACCCAGACAATGTAACATTATTATTCTTTAGTCACTAAGTCACGTTCGACTCTTTTTGTGACCCACAGACTGTAGCCCACCAGGCTCCTCTGCCCATGGGATTTTCATGGAAGAACACTGGAGTGGGTTGCCATTTCCTTCTCCATGGAATCTTTCAGACCCAGGAATTGAACCACGTCTCCTATATTACAGGGGGATTCTTTTCCGCTGAGCCATGTGGGAAGCCCCAGTGGAACATTATTTAGCACTGAAACAAGTGAGCTAACACACCATGAAAAGGTATGGAGGAAACTTAAATGCATATTTCCTAAGTTAAAAGCTAGTCTTTTAATGGCTACATTCCATATGATTCCAACTATTCAACATTTTGGAAAATTCAAAACTATGGAGAGAGTAAAAAGATTTGTGGGGCTTCCCAGGCGCTGCTGCTGCTGCTGCCAAGTCACTTTAGTCGTGTCTGACTCTGTGCGACCCCATAGATGGCAGCCCACCAGGCTCCCCTGTCCCTGGGATTCTCCAGGCAAGAATACTGGAGTGGGTTGCCATTTCCTTCTCCAATGCATGAAAGTGAAAAGTGAAAGTGAAGTTGCTCAGTCGTGTCTGACTCTTAGCGACCCCATGGACTGGAGCCTACCAGGCTCCTCTGCCCATGGGATTTTCCAGGCAAGAGTACTGGAATGGGTTGCCATTGCCTTCTCCTCCCAGGCGCTAGACGTAACGAACTCACTTGCCAATGCAGGAGACGTTAAGAGACATGGATTCGATCCCTGGGTTGGGAAGACCCTCTGGAGGAGGGGACAGTAACCCACTCCAGTATTATTGCCTGGAGAATGCCATGGTCAGAGGAGCTTGGCCAGCTGTAGTCCAGTGGAACCCAAAGAGTATGACACGACTGAAGGGACTTAGCAGGTAGCACTGGGGGTGGGAGAGAGGTGAACAGGAGGAGTACAGAGGATTTTTAGGGCAGTGAAAAAACTATAATGATGGATATATGTCATTACACATTTTTTCAAACCCATAGAATGTATACAACACCAAAAGAGAATTCTAAGGTGAAGGGTGGATTTTGCATTATTATGCATGCATGCTAAGTCACTTTCAGTCATGTCAGAGTCTTTGCCACACCATGGACTGTAGCCCACCAGGCTCCTCTGTCCAAGGGATTCTCCAAGCAAGAATATTGGAGTGGGTTTCCATTTCCTTCTTGGGTCTTCCCTGGTGGCTCAGACCGTAAAGCAGCTTTTTGCTAGTCAGGAGAAACAGTCTTCACCATGAGGATTCTAGTGTTTTTCTAGATATGAGGAGGTATAAGAATTGGGCTCATAAAATCGGCTCCTGAAAATATCTATTTGAAGACCTGTTCTGCCAGCTTTTTACAGAGCACAGAGTGCCTCACTTCCACCCTCCACCCTAACTCCTTTCACGAGTGCTGAAAATCAGCAGCTGCAGCAGCACATGACTTAAAATACTTGTAGAGGTAGCAGGAGACTAGCAGAAACATTGTGCAAAAAATATGTGCTTGACTGCACTGTACTCCCCTTCACCAAAATCACATATATATACTAAGCTTCCCCTCCTGCCTCTGTAGCAATTTTCTCAGAGCTATCTGAAATGCTGTCTCCCCGCCTATTAACCTCATTTTGCCTCAAGTAAAACTTAACTAGTAACTCATACGTTTTGCATTTAAGTCAACATACATTATCACACGTGTGTAAGATCTCTAAAACATGAGTTATTACACAAATAGCATTGTAATTAACAGAAATTTACCAAAACAAATAAAGGAGTCCATGTTCTTAAAGTACCGCGTCCACTCATTTCAGTTATGAAACACCGGAGTAAACATTGAGCTATAAAGGGCTGCTTAAGTTAATGAGTTTTAAGAGTCGGAAAAGACTGAACAACAAGCTGTTCCGTCAACTTTAAGTATTTGGAATTTAAAAACTGTTTTAAATCCTTTACGGAATTGGAAGCAGGACCTTTTCCCACCCTGAAGTGAGTAAATGACCATATTCCAAGTTACCTTTTTTATCCGTCTGGAGCTAGTCTCCCAAAAGCCGAAATGCCAACACTTCCGGCCAAGCTGCAGGACTCCGAAACACTTCCGGTCCTCGTGCAGGGGCGGGCGGGATAAGGCGCCTACCACGCATGCGTGGCCCGGCTCGGCCTCTTCGGAGCGACCCGCCTCCTTACGTCACCTCCAACCTCTAAGGACAGCCACCGGCGGGAGTTTTTCAAAATGGGAGCGCGGAGGCGCCGCCCAGGCCTCAGAAGGTGCCCGGTAGACCTTTCTGTGGCTGTGCTGTCGTCGCAAAGAGCGGCGGCCTAGAGAGCCGAGCCTGATGGGCGCCAAGACCTGCTGGCTGCTTGGAGTGCTGCCTCGAAGGAACTGCGTGAAGGGAGCTGATCCGGGGAGCACGGACCGCGGCCTGGAAATATGGCGACCTGCATCGGAGAAAAGATCGAGGTGAAAAGACTCGGCAGTCCCCAGTAGGGCGGGCGGGAGTCGGAGTGCCGGGTCTCGAGACCCTGGCACGAAAGGGATAAGACGAAACTAACTGCTGCAGGGCGGGCTCCGAAGTGCCTGGGGAGGGTCCCAACCACCCGGGCCCGGCTGTTTGGGGGCGGAGCGGCCCGCCCCTAGGAGATGCGGCGGCGGTGGGACAGGTGAGTCCCTTGCGGCCCCGCCCTTCTGTCCGTAGATACCGCGCCCCCTGGTCAGCGATCCCGCCGGAGCTGCCGCGCTAGAGCAGGGCTAGGGTGTCTCCCCCTTCTCCAAGGGGATGGCGGTTACCTCCGGCGGGAGCTGCGGCGGGATTCCGTTCCGGCCCTTAGCTCTCAGGGGTTGGCTGGAGGTGGGAGGAGGGAGGAGGTTGCTGAGGCTAAGGAACCAGATCATTAGGGTGCTGTATCTAGAAACCAGCCTGGAAGCTCACAGACACACAAGCCGTCAACATGCTGTCTACCCCAGACACCAGCTGTATTGAGGTGTAATACCTGCTTGAATTTTAAATGCAAATTCTCCTTTCGATCCTTTTTATCCTCTTTCCAGCCCCTTCCTATTTCTCTTCCTTTCTGCTTCTGGAAATCATCACACATATTCTTTAATTTTAACTTTTAAGGATTTTAGAGTTGGAAATCTGCTTGGTAAAGGATCATTTGCTGGTGTTTATAGAGCTGAGTCCATTCACACTGGTTTGGAAGTTGCAATCAAAATGGTAAGAATATATTAATCAGTTTCTCACTTATACTTTGCAAATAACTAGAGAGGTTTGCTACTTGAGATGTTAGAAACTTCTTAGCTGCCAGCCTTTTCTTTATGGTGTAAAAAACCCATTGCTTAAGCAAAAGACGGTAATTCCAACAGGTGAATTTAAGGATTCTTAAATAAATGCCTTATCTTTACTAATGTTCATTAGATCTAGTATCTGTTCTAATTATGCATACTTGGAGTAATTGGTAGAAATCAAAGAACAAATAATAATTTGTTTATAAGAAGAAGAATACCCTTGTGCATAATTCTGTTTTGCACTATAACAAGCTAAAATACTATTCTTGATTGTTAGGAGTCAGTCTAACAGGAGTAATATAAGCAGATTAATAAACACCTAAACCAGTAGAAAAAGGGAAGGGAAGTTTTCTTTTAAAACTTTGCTAAATTTGTGTTGTTGTTGTTATCATAGATACTATAGTTGAGCTATAAATTCTTTAAGTTGATAGAGTATATTGGAATGTATTGGAGAAACTTATTGAATGTTCATTCTGGCAAGCACTCTGCTGGGTGCATGGGAAAAACAGACAACAGAATAAATTGGTCTAAAAAGTAGATAAAGGGACTAAAGAATATTTCAAAGTATATTTTCTTTTTTCAAAGTTAACATGACAAATTCACATTTGAAAGTTTATCGTGAATGTTTGAAACTCTCATGTTATTTTAGATAGATAAGAAAGCCATGTACAAAGCTGGAATGGTACAGAGAGTCCAAAATGAGGTGAAAATACATTGCCAATTGAAACATCCTTCTATCTTGGAGGTAAGATACACATTTTATGAAAGTGGCCAAGGACATTGAATTTTTCTCCATTATAATTTATTACACCCTTTTAAATTTCAGCTGTATAACTATTTTGAAGATAACAATTATGTGTACCTAGTATTAGAAATGTGCCATAATGGAGAAATGAACAGGTATTTAAAAAATAGAAGAAAACCATTCTCAGAAAATGAAGGTAAGCCATACTTCTTTTTTTTCCTTTAAAAAAATTTTTTGGTAGATATGAGTTTTACTTTTTGTAGTTTTGACAAATGTACTATTTTGTAATATTTAGTAAAACTGTTTCAATTATTACTTTAGGCTACAAAAGGAGACTGTTTCCCCCCACCACCACCAAACTTTAAACAGCTATTAATTCATGTGAATAATTTAGGTGTTACAGAAATAAAGTAGAAGGAGAAATTTACTATCCTTTATTTTAAATCATTGGTCACAGTTTAATGTGTATCCTTTGACATCTAGAAAAGTTATAAAGTAGTTTCTGAGTCAAACACAAGTACCTGCTGAAACCATTTGCTGTAGAAAATGATAAACATTTAAACAGAGAGCAATATGAGCCCCTATGAACTTACCAGTCATCTTTCAGAACTATCAACTCATGGTCAGATAGTTTCATCTTACTCTTCTTATTCCCCCAGTGCCCCAGAGTGTTTTGAAGCAAATCATAGACATCTTTTTATCTCTAAATGAGACAGACTTAAAAAAAAAAAAAAGTAAGCACAAAGTCACTATCACACCTAATAATTCCTTACTGTCAAACACATTGTCAGTTTCAGCTTCCACAGTTTCTTAGAAGTAACATTTTTATATTTCAGATCAGGATCAAGTAAGGTCCATGTATCATCATACAAATGATTGTTTTCTATCTGTCTATTTATTTATTTAGGCTGTGCTGCGTCTTAGTTGCAGCTCCCAGAATCTTCATTGAGGCTTGCAGACTCAGTTGTGGCATGCATGCAGGATCTAGTTGCCCAAGCAGGGATTGAACCCCGGGCCCCCTGATTTGGGAGCTTGGAGTCTTACCCACTGGACCACCAAGGAAGTTCCAGAAATGATTGTTTTCAAATTATCTTACCCTGCTAACTGAGATTGCAGGCTAGATTGAAATCTAAGAAAGATGGTTGTTGATAGGCTTTTTTGTCCATTTGATTCTATATTTAACCCATTTAGAAAACAATTTGGTCACACATATTAAGAGTCATGGAAATGTTTATATCCTTAGACTGAAAGTAAGTGCATTATACAAATTGAAAAATTAATATACATATTGATGATGAATACTGTATTTTTTCATAATATTGTAGGGTCTTCTTATATAGTAGGGTCTTCTTATATAAGACATAACTTACAAAAAGTAGGAAGGAAATGAATTACCAATTTAATTAAAACCAAGAATGTATATCACAAAAGATACTGTCAACAAATTTCCTGGTAGCTCAGACGGTAAAGCGTCTGCCTACAATGCAGGAGACCCAGGTTCGATCCCTGGGTCGGAAAGATCCCCTGGAGAAGGAAATGGCAACCCACTCCAGTATTCTTGCCTGGAAAATCCCATGGACCAAGGAGCCTGGTAGGCTACAGTCCATGGGGTAGCAAAGAATCGGACACGACTGAGCAACTTCATTTCAACAAATTTCAAAGTTAAAGATAGGAAGAAAATATTTATAAAATAAATGGCTGGCCAATTAATATTTAAAATATAAGGCATGCCTGGACTTCCCTGGTGGTACAGTGGTTAAGAGTCCCCCTGCCAATGCAGGGGACATAGGTTCAATCCCTGACCCAGAAGATTCTACATGCCACGGAGAGACTAAGCTCTTGCTCTAGAACCAGCCATCGAAACTACTGAGCCATGGGCCACAACTACTGAAACCCATGTGCCTAGAGCCTGTGCTCTGCACACACAGTGAGAAGCCCATGCACCATGCAATGAAGAGTAGCCCCCGCTCGCTGCAACTAGAGAAAGCCCGCACACAACAGCAAAGACCCAGCACAATCAAAAAAGAAAAATAAGGCATGCCTAAAAAGAAAAAGACAATTGAATAGGAAAAATGGATGAGGGATATAAGGAAACTGTTCACAGAAGAGAAAGTGTAGTTGGCCAATTCCCAGGTGGTGAAGTGGTAAAGAATCCACTTGCTAATCCAGGAGATGCAGCTGATGCGGGTTCAATCCCTGGGTCAGGAAGGTCTCCTGGAGAAGGAAATGGCAACCAAATCCCATGGACAGAGAGCCTGATAGGCTACAGTTCATGAGGTCGCAGAGTCAGACACGACTGAGTATGCATGCAGAACATAGGGACATCAAAGGAACTTTAGGTTGCTTTTCTCTTTTTTAAAATTTGAGCATGTTTATGAATTTTTTGTTTAATTATAAATATTTTCTCTTAATTTCTGTGGACTTCTGGTTACCCTAGTTAACTCTGCTGCTGCGTTGCTTCAGTCATGTCCGACTCTGCGACCCCATAGACAGCAGCCCACCAGACTTCCCGTCCCTGGGATTCTCCAGGCAAGAACACTGGAGTGGGTTGCCATTTCCTTCTCCAATGCATAAAAGTGAAAGTGAAGTCGTTCAGTCGTGTCCGACTGTAGCGACCCCATGGACTGCAGCCTACCAGGCTCCTCCGTCCATGGGATTTTCTAGGCAAAAGTACTGGAGTGGGGTGCCATTGCCTTCTCCTCTAGTTAATTCTAGTCATTCTCAGTTCTTAATAAAAGTAAGCATCCCTTAACTGTATTAGAAAACTCATCAGTTGTAAAAGACAAAGATTACAAGGAGTGCCTAGATGTCTTAAAGGGAAATATTAAAGAATATTATAAAATTATCAGAGTGGTATTTTGGTTGGTGAAACGAAGCCACAAACCAGTTCATTAATTGTAATATTAGCTTATGTGCTTGGGTTTCATAATGTATTCTAAATACTGAATCTTCAGATTTTCTAAGTTGTAACTTTTATTTTTTGCATTCTAACAGCTCGACACTTCATGCACCAAATCATCAGAGGAATGTTATATCTCCATTCGCATGGTATATTACACCGGGACCTCACACTTTCTAACCTCTTACTTACACGTAATATGAACATCAAGATTGCTGATTTTGGGTTGGCAGCTCAGTTGAAAATGCCACATGAAAAGCACTATACATTATGTGGAACTCCTAATTACATTTCTCCAGAAATTGCAACTCGAAGTGCACATGGACTTGAATCTGATATTTGGTCCTTGGGCTGTATGTTTTATACGTTACTTATTGGGAGACCTCCTTTTGACACTGACACGGTCAAGAACACATTAAATAAAGTAGTATTGGCAGATTATGAAATGCCAACTTTTTTGTCAAGAGAAGCCAAGGACCTTATTCACCAGTTACTTCGTAGAAATCCAGCAGATCGTTTAAGTCTGTCTTCAGTATTAGATCATCCTTTTATGTCCCGAAATTCTTCAAAAAACAGCAAGGATTTAGGAACTGTAGAAGACTCGATTGATAGTGGACATGCCACAATTTCTACAGCAGTTACAGCTTCTTCCAGTACCAGTATAAGTGGTAGTTTATTTGACAGAAGACGACTTTTGATTGAACAGCCACTCCCAAATAAAATGACTATATTTCCAAAGAATAAAAATCCAAGTGATTTTTCTTCTTCAGGAGATGGAAGCAGCTTTTATACTTCATGGGGCAATCAAGAACAAGAAACCAGTAATAGTGGAAGGGGAAGAGTAATCCGAGAGGCAGAAGAAAGGCCACATTCTCGATACCTTCGTAGAGCGCATTCCTCTGATAGATCTGAGACTTCTCATGGTCAGTCTCGAGTGAAAACATATACAATGGAACGATGTTACTCAGCAGAAATGCTTTCAAAATCCAAACGATCAGGAGTGGAGGAAAATGAAAGATACTCACCCACAAACAACGATGCTAATATTTTTCACTTCTTTAAGGAAAAGACATCCAATAGTTCTGGATTTTTTGAAGGATCTGATAACAATCAAGCACTGTAAGAATAATTCTATCAAAAGCATTTTACTTTTAGATAAGCATTGTATTATCACAAACATGAAGCTGCTTGTAACTTAGGTTGGGGGGTACCTTTTTTCTAACCCTATCAGATATTCCTGGGGCACTTCTTAACTATGATTTCTATTTTTTAATAGGGAGAAAGTCAGAATGATAATTTTGAATTGTAGTTAAGAATTAAAATGAGTATATGTGCTCATGGATGTATCTGTAGTATGTGTTTAATACTTTGGAATTTTTAGTGTCATGTTTAATTTTATATAAAGCAGGTCTCCAGTGCAGTATATCATATTTTAAACATGTGTGATCCCTAAAGTACTCTTAACAGTAACCATACATAAACACACACACACACATAGAGAGTAGCTGAGCTTAAGTGACAAGTAATCATACTGTTACCTGCTTCTCACGTGAAGACTAGGTTTTTAGTGACTAGTGTTTGTTTTTTTTTCCCTCTAATTTTTATTCTTAAATTACAAGAGGATAGTAGCCATATAGAAATAGTGTCACAGTGCCATGGGCATTTTGGCATGGGAATTTAGCTTTGTAGAGACAATTTAGTTATGTAAATATTGAGTTCTACTTTAATCTAAAAGTTTTTAGGTGTTCGTATCAAAAGAAATCTCTTTTTAAAGTATTTTTGTCTTACAAAGTTATTATCAGATAATTTTTTATTAGTTTATGGAAAAATTTTTTTTCTTTCTTTAGCTCCAATCATCTTTGTCCAGGAAAAACTCCCTTTCCATTTCCTGACCAGACACCTCAGACTGAAATGGTGCAACAATGGTTTGGGAATCTGCAAATAAATGGTGAGTTTTTAATGGACTATTTATTAAAATATTAATAATTTGGCCACTTAGCAAGCATTGCAGTTTTCTCTTTGGATTTTCTTAAGGAAATAATGGCATTTTTGAATAAACCTAGTTGTAATAATAGTAATAACAATACATTTTGAGTATTTATTAACCACTGTCCTTAATGCTTAACATATAGTATTAACTTTTTAAATTCTCACAAAAACTATAGGAGGAAGACACTATTATTAGTCCTGTCTTACAAATGAGGAAGTTATAGTGCACAGAGCTTATTTTGCCAAGCCACACTGTCCATAAATAGAAGAGACATGAGTCTAACCCATGCAGTCTGGCTCAGAGACTTTAGTCTCTAAACCCCTCTGCTCTCACAGTCTCTCTGTAATAAGTACCTGTATCAGTGCCTATAAAATAATCAAAAGACGGTTGATTTTATTTTTAACTATAAGGGGGTATGGATATCATAGTATACCAGTGGGACCTGGCATACACTACACAGCCTCTAAAACCTAAACACTGTTAAACAGCTGTCATTAAGTCATTATTTCATTTATAGACCCAGAGTTTGAAAGTTAAACATTTCTCCTTAATGAACATGCTAGATTCACAGAAGTGGGTTGGAAAATAATTATGGGGAAAAGTGAGAATAAAAAAGAAACATATGGAAGAAACATATGGAGAGGAGAGGATAATTTTTACTAAGTATCATATTACTTCAGACAAAGTACATAATATATGGGTGTAATTTAAGTAGAGTTGTTTTGTCACCACAAGTCTATTTGTGTGTGTGTATTATTTTCAAGAGCCCAAAAGATAATTAATCTTCTCATATGTACTTGTTAAAGCTGATAGTTCAACCTTATGTGTTTTAAACTATAAAACTGCCCTGTGCTTAAATCTTGTACTTAACCTTCTACTGTGTTTATAGATACTTCTTGTTTGGTAACATGGACATGTCTGGGGTACCCTTGTTTATAATACTCCAGTAGTGCTGCTGCAATTTTAAAGTATGTTATTTGATATAAGACATTTTCTATTACAGTGGCAGTGAGGAGGGGAAGCATGTAAAAGTCACTTAAGGGGAAAACCGAGATACAGATTTTTAGATTTAGCATTAGAAAAATTGCCTTACAAAGTTTTATATACTCTAATCATTTTAAGGGCTTTTAAAAAAATGTCTCCATGTGAACTCTAGAACTGTTGATATATAAAATTTAAATAGGTAAAGTTCAACAAGAGCTTTTTTAGAAATGTAGCTACAAATAACATTTGTAATATTAAGTATTAATGATATTAAAGCTATTTTGTATATTTTAGTGTGTTTTGGCTTTAGTTGCATATTTTGTAAGTAAAAATGAAATAGTCCTTAGCTTACATGTTATGTAGAATGATTATTTGGGAACTCCTCTCAAATCTGTATTTATTGCAGCATTGGCAGTTGCTTGTTTAGCATTAGTAGGTGACCCATTTAGTAGGTGACTAGTTTTTGCTTTGATTGAAAAATTAATTTCATATTGGTATCTTTTCTTTCCTAGTCTTAGATTTAAAGGTATTCCTTTGCAGGCTAGCTTAAAATATCCTTTTAAAGTCACTATCTTTTTTTTAAGTCACTATTTTATTACGCCATATCTTTTTTTCTCTTTTTGTGACCGCACTGCACGGCTTGTGGGATCTTATTTCCCGGACCAGGGGTTAAGCCTGGGCCCTTGGCTGTGAAAGCACCGATTCCTGATGGCTGGACTGCCAGGAAGTCCCTTATGCCATATTTTAAACTGAAAAATTATGAGTTTTTTTTTTTAAACTAGATTTCTTTTGTTCTTCATGAAAAACTATACTGTTGTAACCAGCATGACATTGTTTTGTGTAGACTTGACTTTAATTATTCACTAAGTTGCTTAATGTATACTGTAGCTCATTTAAGAGAAGCTACTGAGCACCACAGTATTAGCCCAAACAGAGATTTCCAGGGCCGTCCAGATTTTCAGGACACATCAGGAAATGCCTAGACTGATACAAGAGCCAAAAGGAGCCCCAATGCTTCTGACAATGCATGTTCTGTAAAACATTTTAATACCGTGAAATATATGACTGCATATCACACTAAACCTGAAATAATTCAGCAAGAATCTATTTTTGGCTTAGATCCTTCTTGTGAACAAAGCAAGACTAGGGGTGTGGAGCCACCGTTGGTCTCTCAGAAGCATACATTACGAAGCATTACATCTCCTTTGACTGCTTATAGGTTAAAACCAATCCGACAGAAAACCAAAAAGGCCGTGGTATGTCTGTTATTTTTCTAAATCACTGTATGATTTCCTTGAGTATATGGCTTCTGGTATCAAGCATGGTATCTTTTCGGTTCCCTATACTGTCCCTGCATTTTTTATATGTACTTGATAAACTCACATAAAAGAGATTGCATGTTTATGGAAAAATAGCTATTGTTTTCTTGTGGATACTTTAAGAATGGTGAACTGATATGAACTTTAAATTGTTGATAATGAAAAACATTTAGAAGTAATATTGGCCAAATGTTGTGTTAAATATTATTCACAATCCTCATCACTAAATTAATAATAGTATTTTATCTTTTGTTTTCATTTCTATATTTAATCCAGTCTCAAAAAGATAAACTAGAAAATATAACTTTTTAACATCTCAAACTATTGATGTTTTAACAGGAATATGAAAAATAAGTAGAGGATTTTTTTTAATGTTGTGTGTATTGGGACTAGTGATTTTTATTTTTTAATTCCCTGTTCATCCTGTTTGTCCCTTGTTTTCCATTTCATCCAGTCTTGCCTTTAATTGGAGTAACATTCTTTCCAAAGCCCTTAAATCTCCACCCTGCCTTCTGCTTCCTTTCTGCTCACTGGTTATTTCACACCTCATTATGCCATCTCACCTTTACTCCTTAGGTTTCACAGTTGTACTCACATACACCTGTGATCTAGACTATTGCAGTGAAGTAGCTATTTTCTTTTTATGTTAATTTTTGTTTTTGCCATGGTTAAGTACTTTGCTTTTCACTAATATATATGTCAGAATGTTCTGATAAATAATTGTTATTGATTTTAGTTTTTTTTTTTTTTTTTTTTTAGGTGAGCATACTTGATTCAGAGGAGGTATGTGTGGAGCTTCTGAAGGATTATGCATCTCAAGAATATGTGAAAGAAGTTCTTCAGATATCTAGTGATGGGAGTATGGTAATGTAGATTCACTTTTATTATCTTGCAGCTTCATCACCTAAGTATTTACCATTCCATTCATTCTATTACAAAACAATTTTTTAAATTACTTTTCCTGATATGGTAGTATATATAGAATTCAGAAACTAAAATAGCATACTAAAATAGTGTGGTTTAAAAATAATTATAACTAGTAACAAAATCTAAACTTTAGGCTTAAGTTTAAACAGTGAAAAAATTACTTTTAGAGAGTATTTAGTGTTTTCAATAAAAATAAAATTTAATATTCATGTGAGCTCTTTTTATAATTTTAGTGACAAAGTATAGTTCTTTAACTTAATGGCATATAATTAGAATTCTTAAAATTTTTTGACAGATCACTATTTATTATCCAAATGATGGAAGAGGTTTTCTTCTTGCTGATAGACCACCCTCACCTACTGATAATATCAGTAGGTACAGTTTTGATAATTTACCAGGTATGTAAATTTACCAGGGAATAAATTTAGATAATGGATTTATATAAATCCATAGACATAAACTCTATACATATGGATATCATAAATTGTAGATATTTTGACTTCATTTGGGCTGCAAGTTATGTTCTTATAACTTTGTATCTGGTGAGATGTGCTGTACCTTACTAATTCAGTGTTCAGGCATGTTCTGTGTTAAAATGGAATTTTATTTTATTTAAGGAAAAACTAACTCTGGAATATTAGTCATGTGTCCACAAATATACTTTGTACACTTGTTTAGTTACAATTTGTCTAGAATAGTGTTAAAAATTCAACGTGAAGTATCTGGTTTTTAACTTTTGAAATCTTTCTCTGCTACATAATGATCCCTTGTAATTGTGGTTAATCAAATTTGACTCCCAGTTCAGTTTCTGGATATTATGAATTAGAAAATTAAGTACTGAGTAGTAAGACTTCCCTAAGGTGACTTAAAAGAAAATGAGAGAACCTATCTAACCTAACCTTATTAGAATTAAAGCAGGTAGGCAAGACTATTAAATACTATAAATGACCACTGCTGCTCCTGCTGCATAGTTGCTTCAGTTATGTCCAACTCTGTGTCCATGGACTATAGCCCGCTAGGCTCCTCTGTCCATGGGGATTCTCCAGGCAAGAGCCACTGGAGTGGGTTGCTATGCCTTCCTCCAGGGGATATTCCTGATCTAGAAATTGAACCCAGGTCTTCCACATTGCAGGCAGATTCTTTACCATCTGAGCCACCAGCTGCTGCTGCTGCTGCTAAGTCGCTTTAGTCATGTCTGACTCTGTGCGACCCCATAGACGGCAGTCCACAGGCTCCCCAGTCCCTGGGATTCTCCAGGCAAGAACACTGGAGTGGGTTGCCATTTCCTTCTCCAGTGCATAAAAGTGAAAAGTGAAAGTGAAGTCACTCAGTCGTGTCCGACTCTTAGCGACCCCATGGACTGCAGCCTACCAGGCTCCTCCGTCCATGGGATTGTCCAGGCAAGAGTACTGGAGTGGGGTGCCATTGCCTTCTCTGTGAGCCACCAGGGAAACCCATAAATGACCACGGTTACAGGGAACTACAAAAATTTAGCATGCTGTACTTTACTAATATAAAAAGTGCTACATTTCTTTTTCTCAAAGTCATTTGGTTCTGATATCTTAGATAGAAGTCTTTTCATTTCATTTATTAAAACTTCCCTAGAGTCATTATCTTACTTTTAATAAGGAGTCAGTGATTCAAAGAGAGATTTTTTTTTTTAATAGTCATGATACTAATCCATCAGATTTTGTTACATACATCTTGGGAATTTTATTATACTGTCTTTAGTTTTCATTAAAATAGTAGACTTCCATCTCTAAAATATTTTATTTTTAATAGGATTATTAACCATGGGTAATGGAATTATTAACTTTTGGCTTAAATTTTTGAGAAAGAGTAGAAATAAATATTAAGACTGTTACTGAATTTATGTCAACATTTTCATTCCCTAAGATTAGGTAACTTCTTTCTTTTGTCTGCCTAGAAAAGTACTGGCGAAAATATCAATATGCTTCCAGATTTGTACAGCTTGTAAGATCTAAATCTCCTAAAATTACTTACTTTACAAGATATGCTAAATGTGTTTTGATGGAGAATTCCCCTGGTGCTGATTTTGAGGTTTGGTTTTATGATGGTAAGTGCCATTTAGAAATGGTTATTTTTTTCCCCTTTAGCTTGTAACTTTGTAATTGTGGGTTTGTTTTTTTAATTCAGTACAGTTTGGGTTTTTTTTTGCCCACACCATGCGCTTGTGGGATCTCAGTTCCCAGACCAGGGACTAAACCCAGGCCACAGGAAGGAAAGCTCAAAATCCTAACCTGTAGAGAACCAGGGAATTCCCTAGCACAGCAAGTGTGTGTGTGTGTGTGTGTGTGTGTGTAACAACATTCTGATTGATATGCTACTGAATTCCCTAGCACAGCATGTGTGTGTGTGTGTGTGTGTGTATAACAACATTCTGATTGATATGCTACTGAATTCCCTAGCACAGCGTGTGTGTGTGTGTGTGTGTGTGTTTAACAACATTCTGATTGATATGCTAGTGTGTGTGTGTGTGTGTGTGTGTGTGTGTGTGTAACAACATTCTGATTGATATGCTACTTCTTATTAGAACTTAAATGAACATATACCAAATTGCAAAAGGATAAGGTTGAACCAGAACTTAATGAACATATACCAAATTTTTAGAATAATAAATATTGCAAAAGGATAAGGTTGAGCCAGAGAATCTTATTTTCTAAATCTATAAAGATGTTTACTTTTTAATCTGTAAAGTTTCCTCCTTTATGTGTCCTAAGGGACACAGAATATATACTCACACAGTACACATAATTATAGCTGTCCTTCACTTACATATTTGTATGAGTAGTGGTTTTTGAAAAATATAAAAGTTTCAAACTTAAGCCAGATGTATGCAGAAAAGAAAAATGGCATATATTTATTGGAATACTACTTTCAGAGCCTCATTTTATTAATGGCCAGTGAGTAAATGTAAATGATACCTTGATCTAGGAGCTATTGTATACTGGAGTATGATAATGAATATAATATCATATATATATATTTATATACATATAATGAATATTTATAGAAATGATAAAGCATTTTCTGCTTAATTTTTAAGGAGCAAAGATACACAAAACAGAAGATTTAATTCAGGTGATCGAAAAGACTGGCAGATCTTACACCTTAAAAGGTGAAAGTGAAGTTAATAGCTTAAAAGAGGAGGTAAAAATGTATATGAACCATGCTAATGAGGTATGTACCTACTTTTAGTAGGTGTTTTCTTAACCAGTTAATAACATTACAAATGACATAGGTGAAGTAATGACAGAAAGCACTCTTTTGAAACAGGGCCACCGTATTTGTTTAGCACTGGAATCCATAATTTCAGAAGAGGAAAAGAAAAGTGGAAGTGCTCCCTTTTTCCCCATAATCGTAGGAAGGTAAATGTTTGAAAATTTATTAAATATGACTAAAATGTGTAAATTTTTTTTTTAAGTTTAGTGTTTACATTATGAGCATTCTTCTCTTTTCTGTAAATTGAAAGCTTTAAGGGGATGTATTTGACATGTCTTTCTCCTTCAGAAGACCTAGTAGTACTAGTTCACCTAAGGCCTTAACACCTCCTCCTCCTGTGGATCCAAACTACCCAATGAGAGAGACACCATCTCTGAATAGAATGATCATAAATAGTGCTGCTTCTCCAAAACAGGCACCAGTACTTAATCCTCCTGTAAGTAAATGTATGTCACTTCTGTACTTTTAAACTCTTCGATGATTGCCTAATGTCCTTGATATAAAATTAAAACCACCTGACTGTGGTCTTACTATCACCTAGCTACTTTTCCAGCCTCATCCTGAACTACTTTACCCCAGCACTCTCTGGGCTTAATTATGTCAAACTCTCGGGGCCTTTTCACATGTTGTTCACTTGACCTGCTTTTCTTTTCCTGAACCCTTTAATGGCTTGCTTTCTCCTGCTCCAGCTCTCAGTTTAAGCATTACCTCAGCAAGGCCTAACCTGACTCCTCAGGGAAAACACCAAATATACTAACGTATATATAGTTTTATTTTTGCTAGTAAAATATCATTAACTTCCTTAATATCCATGATAGGGTCATGGTTAAATAAACTTATATTTTTACCAAATGAACTATCATGCCAATGAAGATGATATAGCAATATAGTAAAATACAAGATTAAAGAAATAGATGTGTGTGTGTGTGTGTGTGTGTGTGTGTGTTCACAAACATTTATAATTGTAGCTATGAAAAATTATATCTTTGGGGAAATGAATAAAAGAAGTCTACCAAAATGAAAATGTTTTTTTCCTGTCCTATGCATTTATTTTCTATAATGTAATATTTTTTTACCTTTTCTTTTTTATAAATTAAGATAATGAAAATCTGGTCATTATCTACTTTTGCTAAGGTTGATTTACTGGAATGCTTAGAAATGATATCTTCCTTTCTTTTACTGTTTGTAGGTGGTTACAAATGAAGGACTTGGCCTTACGGGTGCAGCTTCTGAAACAAACAGCTCTCCTAGAAGTCTTAAAGATTGTCTTCCTAAATCAGCACAACTTTTGAAGTCTGTTTTTGTGAAAAATGTTGGTTGGGCTACACAGGTGAGAAGCTTTTAAGCAAGTGAATTTTAATTTTCTAAGTATGTAGTAATTTGGTTTCCACAGTGATTGGCAGTGACCAAAAAATATAAATTAAAGATTTCTCTTTGCAGGAAAGTTTTTACACCTTTTTTGCATTGGGTGTGTCATTAATAATTTTCAAAATTTTTTATTTGTATACATGTGGAAAACTGTAGATACTAGTTGATACCAAGTAGAGGTCATGATAATGGCTAAACATTAGGACTTGAGAATGTCCAGGCATTTTAAGTTTTAGAAAGTATTTGTAATCTATATTAGTAGAGTAACTTTGATTTGGCTGAAAAGATTTTTTGAATTGGGTCTACACTGAATTGCAAACTTAAAGAATTTTATGTAGGTATAAACCTATATGTGTATGTTATCTGAAAACTTGAATTTTGGAGACTTTTGAGTATAGCACATGGAATTTTTACTTACCAGTGAAGTAAAATACAGCTTAGTCCTTTATGGAGGTAGGAAATGAAGGGAACGCAGCATTTGTGAATACCTCCTATGTAGTACCATGTTTTTCACATACATTGTCACATTATTTCCCAAAATAAAACCTAGTAAAGTTGATGCCATCTCCTCCTTTCAGAGAGTAAAATTATGGCTTATGATGGATAGGTTGACTTGCACATTGCTACTAGTTAGTTGACAGAATCTGGATGTAAACCCAAGTGTTCGATCCCTGTACTGTTTGGAGTGGCAGGCACTTGTAAGTATTAGTGACTAAAGGAACATGTTTCAAAAGCAAAGATGTAACATTCTCAGGCAGAACAAAAATTCTTGTGGCCTAAGAACAAAGAATGGATGAAAATTGTAATCTAATGAAGTGTTGATTGGTAATTTTCTAAATCTGTTCTTAGCTAGAAATACTATGGGAAAGGAAAAACACTTGTTCAGACATCCTAGTAGAAATTAATGGAAAACAGGATTTATGTAGAATAAATTTAATTTCTGATGTCCTATCTATTAAAGGAATCGCCTGAAAAAAATATGGGTATTCTCAAATGTTGCTGCCATCACAGCCCCAAATTTGTAGTTACCTAAAGGGTTGTTTTTTGTTATTTTTTAACTATGTGAAAAACAGGTTAAACACAAGTGCCTTTTAAAAATGTATGCTCTACTATATAGTAATTTTGTATGCTTACTATTTTTCTAGTTAACTAGTGGAGCTGTGTGGGTTCAGTTTAATGATGGGTCCCAGCTGGTCGTGCAGGCAGGAGTGTCTTCTATTAGTTATACATCACCAGATGGTCAAACAACTAGGTAAGTTTTAAAATACTGGTTGAGATTCAGCCCTTTGCTCTAATTTTTTTCCCTATATGTTGAAATAAATGACATAAGTTACTCTCTTCATGTTGACAAAGTTCATCTTATTATTTAAACTGTTACATATTCAAAGCAGCTTATGGTCTTTTGAAATACATATTTTATGATTATCTACAGGAATGCAAGGTAGCTGGTATGTATTATCCACACCAGTTGGTTAGATTGCTTTAGCCTTACTGTTCCTTTAGTCTAACTGAGTTGACCCTTTTCAGAAGTAATGGACTTCTGAGTTCTAAGTAATGTATTAATAGTTTATATAAAAGAACACAGAAACAAAGAATCTTTATCTTAATAGATAACCAGACTATTTTCCCAAATGAAAGGCTGTACCCCCTGATCTAATGTAAAGTGATTAATGATTAAAAGAATTTTTTGAATGTATATATTCATTCTGAATGAGGGTATATGCCAGGCTAATACAATACATATGCTAACAAAGAAAAATCTGTCAACAACAAAAAGCAGTGGTTTGGTTTCCACATTTCAAACCATAACTTCCTAAAAAGAGGTAGGGTGCCAGTGATGCCAATACAAACATGCTACTTTATGAAAGCGCTTATTGTGGAGGAAATACTTGGGGTACACATAGTTTGTGGGTGTCTACCAACTGCTTTTGTGTGTATATATGCAGTACCATCATTTAAAGAACTCACAGGTTGAGAGGTCTTGTTAAAACAACATCTTCCAAATGTTCTAGAAAGTGGAAAGATACAGGTATAAAATGTTCAAGATAAAAGTTCAGATTTTTACTTGATATGGTAGTTCGGAAAATCTTGATATTTAATGGAAATGTTATTATAATGTGTTTAGCTTGTATTTTCTTTAGGGTCTTCAACTTAATGAGGAATCTAGATTTTCAGCTTGTATAAAATCTGTTCAAGTTTTTTGATCTATTTTATTATTTAAATACATTTAGAAATTTATCTATTTTAAAAGGATACAAATGAGTATGATTTAGTGTCTTAATAATTTTGTATAATCTTTCTGCACTGCCTTTTGCCACTGAAGAATTACTGTGCCTTTTGGTATTCATACAAACCAAGTGATTAAGTTATGATTTTATCTTTTTCTCTTCTGCTTCACTTAGGTATGGAGAAAATGAAAAATTACCAGAATGCATCAAACAGAAATTACAGTGTCTTTCTTCCATCCTTTTGATGTTTTCTAATCCAACTCCTAGTTTTCATTGATTAAAGCTCCTTTTAGATATATGTTTAATAAATAACTTTTTTGTTCGCTTTCAAGTGACATTTTTATTTTAAAAAACTTCTTCAGAAAGCCTTTCTGTAAAAGAGAATTTTAATCTGTACCATAAAGGATGTCTGTCTTCCAATGAGAGAACAAAGCAGAATGGAACTTGAGTCACAAAATGTAGTGGTCATAGACTAAAATAGGACTCCTAACTTTGCTCTTAGAACATATACCCTTGAAATTACTGTGTTTATATGTTTGTATTGAACAGTCTTTTGAAGCCAAAATATAGATGGTGTGTGGTGTATTTGTGCTTTTTTATTGTTATCCCTACTTTAGACATGTTAAGAATCATGAACAAAACATGCTGGAGTTTCTGAATTTTGAACATGTAAATAATGTATATGTTACAAGTAACATATGTAAACATGTATATTTGTTTTATATTTATTTTTGTAGCACTAGTTTGTGATGAAACATTTCTGCAAATGCATTTTTATTAAAAAAATAATAAATAGTGATAAGTTACTTTATTGATTTATTTACTTAATTTAAAATAACTTAGTAAACTTATTGCCTATTTAAGAGGAGGCAAATGAATTTTAAAAATTAACTTGTTAAATGGTAAGTACATTGTTTATCTACCTTTATCTGCAAATATCTATATATTAATGATAAACATTTTAACAATGAAGAATTCAACAGTGCAGTTAACATGAGGAATGGTGGCTCGGACAGTAGAGAATCCAACTGCAATCTGCGAGACCTGGGTTCGATCCCTAGGTTGGGAAGATCCCCTGGAGAAGGGCATGGCAACCCACTCCAGTATTCTTCCCTGGAGAATCCCCATGGACAGAGGAGTCTGGCAGGCTACTGTCCAAGGAGTCACAAAGAGATATGACTGAGCGACATAAGGAAAGAGAATATTCGATGGTGAGACAGCCATTCTTAATGAAATACTCAAGGTAAAGTAGGAATAAAATGAAACTACTTAAATATAATAAACTGTTACACAGTGGTTTTTTTCTGCTGATTTTTATAACCAGAGATTATTGGAGCCATTCCATTGAATACCTGTTGTCACAGTTATTCAACACTGATTTGGAGGTTGCGGTCTAAAGCAATGAGAAGATAATAGTTTGTGGCATAAATTGCACAGTTAATAAGAAAAAGACAACCCAATTAAAAAAAAAAAGGACAAAAGATATGAACAGATAATTCACAAAGGACAAAATCCATAAATGAGTCAGAACATACCACATCTGAAGTTGGAGAAATGTAAGACTAAAAAATAATTTCCTTCTATCAAAGAGATTGGTTAAAAAAAAAGTCCTAGTGCTACCATGAGGAGGGTTCTCAGGTGTTGTTGATTAGAGTATAAATGAAAAAGCAATCTGACAATGTTAGAATTAACATTTTAATACACTGGCAATCCAACTTTGGGGAAGAAAATTATATAAACCATTCTCTTAGGGAGAAAAATATGATTAAATGTAAGAATTTCCTCTTAAAAATAGAAATAAAGGAGTTCTTAGCTTAATTTTGAAGCTAAAGACTCAAATATATTTTGCTTTGACTGAATTTAAGTATTTTTTTAAATTATCTCTTTCAGTCTTAATGTGTCTTTATGTTTCAGGCATTTCTCTTATATATACTATATAGCTAAATTTTTTCAATCCAATGTAATAAGCTCTGTAGTCTACTTTGTTTACATTATCATTTCTGATTTCACTGTCATTACAGTTGTTTTATTTATTTTCCGACTTTTTTAAAAATTTTATTTTCCAGCTTATTCTGTGTTTTCTACTTGTTTGCTTTTCTTTTCCTTTACTCCCTTCTTTCAGGTTGAATTTCCTTTTCGTATGCATATTATCTCTTTAGTAGTTTAATTTTCCTCCATCTTTAATTTCCATTATAAAATTATCTGCAGCATCTTATTATTCTTGTTCATGTCTGAAATTATTTTTTTTTAAGTTTCTTATTTCCTGAGCTCTGCCAGCAATATTTTCATACCTTATTATCTTATTTTCTTAGTTCACTGGGAAATATTCCCATTTCTCAGTTTTTCAAAATACAGTTTTGTCATTTTTTGCCTTTTGTTCACAGTTTCTTTCAGCTCATTTTATAATACATTCTGTTTTTATCTGTTTATGGGCATATCTATCTGGCATGCTTTTGTTATCTTTCAGAACATTTGGTCAACTGCACACTTTCCCTGTTTCTCCTCAGTAATTATTCCAGTAAATGGCATCTGCATCACTAGTTTTTCATTTCAAAATCCTGGCACTCATTTTTTTTTTTTCTTTTTTTTTAAATTTTATTTTATTTTTAAACTTTACAATATTGTATTAGTTTTGCCAAATATCAAAATGAATCCACCACAGTTATACATGTGTTCCCCATCTTGAACCCTCCTCCCTCCTCCCTCCCCATTCCATCCCTCTGGGTCGTCCCAGTGCACCAGCCCAAAGCATCCAGTATCGTGCATCGAACCTGGACTGGCAACTCGTTTCATACATGCTATTTTACATGTTTCAATGCCATTCTCCCAAATCTTCCCACCCTCTCCCTCTGTCAGAGTCCATAAGACTGTTCTATACATCAGTGCCTCTTTTGCTGTCTCATACACAGGGTTATTGTTAACCATCTTTCTAAATTCCATATATATGCCGTTAGTATACTGTATTGGTGTTTTTCTTTCTGGCTTACTTCACTCTGGATAATAGGCTCCAGTTTCATCCACCTCATTAGAACTGATTCAAATGCATTCTTTTTAATGGATGAGTAATACTCCATTGTGTATATGTACCACTGCTTTCTTATCCATTCATCTGCTGATGGACATCTAGGTTGCTTCCATGTCCCAGCTATTATAAACAGTGCTGCGATGAACATTGGGGTACACGTGTCTCTTTCCCTTCTGGTTTCCTCAGTGTGTATGCCCAGCAGTGGGATTGCTGGATCATAAGGCAGGTCTATTTCCAGTTTTTTAAGGAATCTCCACACTGTTCTCCATAGTGGCTGTACTAGTTTGCATTCCCACCAACAGTGTAAGAGGGTTCCCTTTTCTCCACACCCTCTCCAGCATTTATTGCTTGTAGACTTTTGGATCACAGCCATTCTGACTGGTGTGAAATGGTACCTCATAGTGGTTTTGATTTGCATTTCTCTGATAATGAGTGATGTTGAGCATCTTTTCATGTGTTTGTTAGCCATCTGTATGTCTTCTTTGGAGAAATGTCTATTTAGTTATTTGGCCCATTTTTTGATTGGGTCATTTATTTTTCTGGAGTTGAGCTGTAGGAGTTGCTTTTATATTCTTGAGATTAGTTGTTTGTCAGTTGCTTCATTTGCTATTATCTTCTCCCATTCTGAAGGCTGTCTTTTCACCTTGCTAATAGTTTCCTTTGTTGTGCAGAAGCTTTTAAGTTTAATTAGGTCCCATTTGTTTATTTTTGCTTTTATTTCCAATATTCTGGGAGGTGGGTCATCGAGGATCCTGCTGTGATGTATGTCGGAGAGTGTTTTGCCTATGTTCTCCTCTAGGAGTTTTAGAGTTTCTAGTCTTACGTTGAAATCTTTAATCCATTTTATTTTTGTGTGGTGTTAGAAAGTGTTCTAGTTTCATTCTTTTACAAGTGGTTGACCAGATTTCCCAGCACCACTTGTTAAACAGATTGTCTTTAATCCATTGTATGTTCTTGCCTCCTTTGTCAAAGATAAGGTGTCCATATGTGCGTGGATTTATCTCTGGGCTTTCTATTTTGTTCCATTGATCTATATTTCTGTCTTTGTTGGCACTCATTCTTAACACCTTATTTTACCTTTAACCTAGTCACCAATTAATCCTGCTAACTCTACCTCTAAACTGCATTCAACATGCTTTTAATTCCCAATTCCACTGTCAGTTCCCTAATTGAAGTCACCAGCATCACACATCTTTACTATGACAATAGCTTTCTTCACATCTTCAAACATCTACTCTGGCCTCCTATATCAGCCAGGGGTTTTAGTTACAAACTAGAACACAATCTAACCTAAGGAGAAAGTATTTATTAGAGGATATTAGCTCAGAGCCTCTAGGAGGGACAGAGATTCTGGCTCTGCAGCTAGGAACAACGGCTGTTACCACAATGCATGAGCTGTCCCAGAAGAGACCCTGCCACTCATGCTCAGCACAGACCCCACACCCACCCTGATGAAGCTAGGGGACTAGGTTCTGGGAACCCTGACAATACTTGCTCCAAAACTGAGCCACTGACCTCACTCCCTCACAAGTTTCTCCAATTACCTCAACAATACCATTTTACATTTGACTTAAGATCAAAAATGAGATCTACATAATGCTCTAGAGCCGGCGTGCCGCAACTACTGAAGCCTGTGCACCTAGAGCCTGTGCTCCACGAGAGAAACCACTGCAGTGAGAAGACCGCACCACAGTGAAGGGGAACTCCTGCTCACAACTAGTGAAAGCCTGTTCACAGCAGTGAACACCAAGGGCAGCCTAAATAATTTTTAAAATCCACAGTGAAATATATCACCTCTTCCTGTTAAAAATGGCTATCATAAAAAAGATAAATATAAAAACTGTAAGTGTGTAGAGAAAGGGAACATTCATGTACGGCTGATGGGAATGTAAATTGGTATAGCCTCTGCAAGAGTGTGGAGATTCCTCAAAAAATTAAGAACTACCACGCGATCCAACAATTCCTCCAGGTATATATCCAAAGAAGATGAAGGCAGGATATCAGGAGACATGTGCCTTCTCATGTTACTACAGCATTATTTACAACAGCAATGAGATGATAGACAACCTAGGTGTCCATCAGCAGACGAATGGATAAGGAACCAGTGAGCCAGTAAAGTTGCTCAGTTGTGTCCAACTCTGATTCCATGGACTGTAGCCTACCAGGCTCATCCATTCATGGAATTTTCCAGGCAAGAATACTGGAGTGGTTTGCCATTTCCTTCTCCAGGGGATCTTCCCGACACAGGGATGGAACCCAGGTCTCCCACATTGCAGGCAGATGCCTTACCGTCTGAGCCACCAGGGAGGTTTTTCAGTTAAGTGTGTGTGTGTGTGTGTGAATATTACTCAGCCATAAGAAAGGAGATTCTGCCATTTGTGACAACATGGATGGACCCTGAGGGCATAATGCTAAGTGAATAACGATAGAGAGGGACAAATACTGTATGACACCATTTGTATGTGGAATCTAAAAGAGCCAGACTATTAGAGGCAGAGTGGAATGATAATTGCCAGGGGCAAGGGAGTGAAGGGAATGGGGAGATGTTGGTCTAAGAGTACAAACTTCCTGGTGATTATAGTTATTAACACGACTGTATACTTAAAAATTGCTAAGAGTTGATTTTAAGGTTCTCACCATAAAAAAAGAAACTAATTATGTGATATGATGGAGGTGATAGCTAATGCTATTGTAATCATTTTGCATTATTCAAGGATCAAATCAACATGTCGTACACCTTAAACTTATACAATGTTATATGTCCATTATATCTCAATAAAGCCAGAAAAAACAAAAGACACAGGAAAAAGATAATCCTCTACATACCAAGATGGCTTCCCAGGTAGCTCAGTGGTAAAGAATCCACTTGCCAATGCAGGAGACACAGGACACGCGGTTTTGATCCCTCAGTCAGGAAGATCCCTCTGGAGGAGGAAATGGCAACCCACTCCAGTACGGCCTGGGAAATTCCATGGACAGAGGAGCCTGGCAAGCTACATTGATGGGGGTTGCAAAGAGTCAGACACGACAGAGTATGCACGCACTACATACCAAGGAGAAAAGCCTCAGAAGAAACCAACCCTGCTAGCACCTTGATCTTAGACTTCTAGATCAGAACTGTGAGAAATAAATTTGTTATTCAAGCCACCCCACCACTACCACCAAAGAAAGGACAACAAACAATATAAAGTGCAGATTATAATGTTTACTCTCGGTTTTGAAAATTTTTATAACAGTAGGAAACATTTGGAAAAGTATTTAGAAACATTTTTGCATTTTGGGGTAATACAGATCATCCATCTATATATCTCTGTACTAGTCCCGTTTAGCAGCATTCAGATTCATGTGAGGTAGTGATGTGTACACAGTGTAATTTAGCCAACTTCTAGTAAACTCGGTAAACTGTTAGTTAAAGGCATTTTACCTAGATATTCATTAAAAAACTATATTGGGGCTACCATGGCCTATCCAAATTTTAAATCCTGTGGTTCTGAGTAGCTATGGAGACAAGATTGAAAACTGCTGGGTCTTCCCTACCACTACTGAGACAAGAGAAAAAGTAAATAAAATAATATAACTTCACATTTATAGAGCACCATCTATTCATTCATGACTTCATGCCATCCCCAAAAAAAGGTCTTATGGAAACTGTTTCTTTTTTTGAGATAAGGAAAACTATAATCCAGAATTTTCATATTACCTTGCTAGTCACAATTACACATAGAATTCCCTATTTTATTCAATATACATTCTTGTTTTGCAACATACACTATTACCTACAACCTGACTTTAGGAAACTGACTCGTAGCAGTTGTCAAGAAGAGTCTTAAAAAAGAGAAAGTTCCACACAAGTGTACTTTCCACACAGTCTTAGCTAGGTTACTCTTGCATCCTTCCATGCCTTACAGAAAAAGCAATGAGTCTTCTGTAAACCACACCCAGGAGTGTAATGGTGAGCACCACCATCCCACACACTAGGCTGAAAGCCCACCGTGGACCCCAGGCAGTGTACACTTGGCTGATGAACACAGGTCCAAGAATCCGTGCTGCACTTCCAGACGCTGTTAACCAGCCCATGTACACACCCTGTGGAGGGAGAAGCACACTCGTAATCAGGTGTAGTCATTTTCTCTATCTGTTGTTTTTAAATTAATTACAAAGTGCCTCTCTATAAATACCACAAATAATGTATGATAAACTTATTTGATATACTATTTAGGAAAAATAAAAGTGTATAAAAGAACAAACACTGTCTACTGAAATGATTTATAAACTTACCTTTTAAGGCTAACATTTGTTTTGTACTTGCTATTTTCCAGACACTACATTAGGTGCTTTACATATATTATTTCCAATGTTCACAAATTTCTATGATTGGTATTATCCCAAATTAGCAAGCAAGGAAGCTAAAGCTCAGAAAATTCAAGTAATTTATCTGAGATTCGAAGCCCTATTTGGCTGACTCCACTATATTACTTTCCATGTCACCACAATGTCACTGCTCCAACTACAATGTCCAAAATGCAGCATTACTTTTAATATCCCCCCAATTGTAAATAACCTGTCAAATGTGGATTAAATAATTTATGGCACATTTAATAAATGGAATGCTATGCAGTTGCTTAAAAGAATAAGGCCATCCATATACAGAATAAGATCTTATAATGAGAATAACATCTATTCGCATTGACATAGAAAGTCATGGTATATTAAAGGGAAAAAAATCCAAAATGTAGAAAAAACTTTATATACTTGAGATATAATTCATATTTTTTTAAAAGGCATGAGGGTGGATATACTTGAAAAGGCGTAACAAAAGTCATGAAGGGTACAAATGAAGTACACTATGAAGTGGTTAACTATAGTATGATGGGCTAAGGGGATCCTTCCTTTTCTGCTATATACATTTCAAATTATTTGACTTTTCTTACAACTATCATGTATTGTTTTTGTAACTAATATGCATTTATTCCTGATTTTGAAAATGTGAAAATATAACTTTATAGATGAAAAAATCCAGAAATTACTAAAATGTTTATGATTTTAGTTTAAAAACAGTGATAATGAACTTTTTTAACTCTTTGCTTTATTTAAAGAAAAACACTAATTTCTACCTTGAAAATGTAAAACCATCAGTTTAATTTTTATAAAAAGGAAGATACTGTTTTTCATTTTGTTGCCTTTTAAATAACTGCTTCCCAGGTGGTGCTTGTGGTAAAAAAACCTGCCTGCCAATGCAGGAGACATAAGAGATGCAGGTTTGGTCCCTGGACCAGAAAGATACCCTGGAGGAGGACTTGGCAACCCACTCCAGTATTCTTGCCTGGAGAATCCTATGGACAGAGGAGACTGACGGGCTACAGTCCACACAATCGCAGTCAGACTTACTGAAGCGACTTAAGCATGCATGAAGGAAAGTCAGAAGTAAAATCTGAAATAACCTAAATGTACAATAATAGGAAAATGACTGAGTAAATGATGGTACATACATAAGATGGAATATGTCTCCATTAAAAAATAATTCCTTAATATAAAATGTTATGAGAGAATATTTACAGCATAATTTAAAAAAACAGTTTACAAAATAGTATCAAAGATATAGTCCTATTTTTGTGTTAGGTCCACACACCCATGCACACACACACGGATAAAGACTCTAAGTGGAAGTATATTTCACCAAACTGTAGTACTTGTCTCTTTGATACTTTTCTCCATTTTGCTTCTATACTTTTTCTAAGTTTTAAATAATGAATATGGAAATTCTTATAAGAACAAATTTAAAATAACAAAACTGCTGCATACTTTTCAAACTACTGTGTTTTCATCTCTTAATAACTGTCCCTAGGACCACATGAAATTAAGTCTAGATCCAAATTTGGCTATCAATTTTGGCTGGCTAACTGTTGCCTAGTTTAACAATGAGTTTCTGAAAAGTATGCTTCAGATAATTTTTTCTATGAAAATAACTTAGAGCTCATAATCTGAGTTCAAAACATCCTTAGTTCTAACTTAAAAGTACTTTCTGTTAAATTTCAGCTTACAATCTTGTAAGTACTTTATGAAAGTGGTGGGGTTTTAAATTTAAAATGCTGAGTATGATAAAAAAAACCCCTAAATCAGCTTGTGTAAAAATGGAGAATGGATGGAAAAAAAAAATGTGAGTGCTTGCAAGTATACATATACCCCACATAACTGCAACATCAGAATAACAGACTCACCTGAGGGTTTGGTCCCAGAATTTTCGAATATAATGTATAGGACATAACATTGCAGGATGGATAGCCTATTCCAATTAGCACAGCTGATATGAGGAACTGGGCCAGATGGATCATGGGGGTATATAGGCACCATGCTTGTTCAACTGGGCAACCAGTTGGTTCTTCACTGTGATCTTCTCTCGGAGACTTCCAAAGAGTAATAATTATTTCTCCAAATGTGGTATTAGGGATTGAGTTATTATGTAAATCTATGAAAACAAAATTAGTACAGTGTATTACTTGTTAATTTTAGATGAATAACAGGGGCTAGCTAACATTATAGAATTATGAATGGCTATACCTTCCCACTGTATTTTGGGAAACTGATTTCCCCAAGGTAACAAGACAAAGAAGCCAACCCATATAATGATGAGTCCTCCCAGTAGAAGAGCACGCTCACCAATCCTGTTAAAGAACAGAAACTCTGTAATTTAAACATGAAACAGTGTATTATAACATTTAGTTCCATTACCTTTACAATTGTTAAAACTATAAACAAATAATATCTTGATACTTAAAGTGATACATTAATTAAAACAAATACAAACTATAATTTCCCACTAAGAGGAACTAGGACTCCTCTGAACACTGGCTGATTTCAAGTCTGGGACAAGAAGCATTAAGATAAGCCTTGACACCTTACCATACCAGAAACAATAGAAATTATCAGTGACTACTGGTCATAGAAGAATTCCCTGGCTGTCCAGTGGGTAGAGCTCTGCCTTTCTATCGCAGGGGCACAGGTTTGAACCCTGGCTGGGGAACTACGATCCCACATGCTGTGCAGTGCAGCCAAAAATAAGGGCTCAGAGTCAGTTTGAGGAAGCTGGCCAAAAACATGACGTGAATACCAGAGAGAATAGTAGTGACAATGACTTGAAACACATAAAAACGTTATAATCTATAAATACATACTATATTAAAATAAAATATTCTTGGTAACTTAGAAGAGGTTATAGAATCCACTAGTTATTTTAAAAATCAGTTAATAAAAGGAAGGAATCTCTGTCTCTCTTCTAAAAGCTATACCAAGAGATTTAAGAAACACAAGGGCCTGAGTCAAGTGAGTAAGCTATAAAATAATGTAAGACAAAACAAATTTTTAAAAAAATTAAGATAGTGTATAAAATCTGAATACACACTGGATATTTGATGATATTTAGAAATCACTGTTAATTTTTTTAGATGTGATAATGTTGTCATCTTCAACTTTTAGAGATACATACTGAAATATTTATGGAAGACATGAAATGATGTCTAACATCAGCTTCAAAATAATCTAGGTGTAGAGGATAGGGAGTGGTATAGATGAATCAAGATTATCCAAGGTTATAACTGTTGAAGCTGGATAATAGATGTTAGACATTCAGGACATGATTCTCTCTACACCTCTGCATATGTTAGAAATTTTCCATAATAAAATGTGAAATACACAAACAAGACCAAAGGTTGCTGAAACAAAAGAAACCCAACATTTCCCATCACCCTCAGAATGCCTACAAGGTTTCATATCTTTCCAACCTGATCTCCTCTCATTTGCCATTTCTCTCATTCTGCTCTAGCCAAAATGGCCTTCCTGCTTGTTCCTTAATCTTATGAAGGTCAGTCTTCTGAGGCAAGAGTTCCAGGCCCCTGAAATGGCTATTCTCTGATTTCACTGAAGTCTCAACCCGGATGTAACTTCAAACTGAGCTGCTTTCCTTGAGAAGCCAATCAAAACACTACCCATGCCACTTTTCATTCTCTTCCTGTGCTCTATTCTTTATACTATTTATTATAACCTGATTCCATACTTGTGTTTACTGGCTTTCCATAGAATACAAGCTCTTGGAAGGTATGAAATTAGATAACCTGTAAGAATATCAGCAAGACACTCTATCTTTGTAGCAAGATGTAATACATCTACTATTATTTAACTGAATATGAATCGATGTCTATGCCTATATCTGTATATTGGCCTTTTTCAGTTCAGCTCAGTTCAGTCACTCAGTCGTGTCCAACTCTTTGCGAACCCATAGACTGCAGCACCCCAGGCCTCCCTGTCCATCACCAACTCCCAGAGTTTACTCAGACTTATGTGCACTGAGTCAGTGATGCCATCCAACCATCTCATCCTCTGTCATCCCCTTCTTCTCCTGCCCTCACTCTTTCCCAGCATCAGGGTCTTTTCAAATGAGTCAGCTCTTCACATCAGGTGGCCAACGTATTGGAGTTTCAGCTTCAACATCAGTCCTTCCAATGAACACTCAGGACTGACCTCCTTTAGGATGGACTGGTTGGATCTCCTTGCAGTCCAAGGGACTCTCAAGAGTCTTCTCCAACACCACAGTTCAAAAGCATCAATTCTTTGGCTCTCAGCTTTCTTTATAGGCCAACTCTCACATCCACCCATGACTACTGGAAAAACCATAGCCTTGACTAGACAGGCCTTTGTTGGCAAAGTAATGTCTCTGCTTTTGAATATGCTGTCTAGGCTGGTCATAACTTTCCTGCCAAGGAGTAAGCGTCTTTTAATTTCATGGCTGCAGTCACCATTCTGTCTATCAGATCTAGTCCCTTAAATCTATTTCTCACTTCCACTGTATTTGGCCTCTTTCTTGGCTCTATAAAGACAAGAATCTTCGTAGTATTCCCCATAGCACCCAACCCTATGCACTGACTCAGTATTTGTCAAATGATCTTAGAAGTTTATTAAAGTTATATTGTTAAAGTATTCAGGAATAATTAAATTGTTAAAACTGAATTCATCAACTAAACATGCCACCACAGACTATATGAATGAACTAAATTTTATACAAGAATTTTCTTACAGTTTACTTTTGCAAAATGCTTCTTTAAAAAAGTGTTCTATGATCCATAGAGAACAGACTTATGGACATAGTGGAGGAAGGAGAGGGTAGGACGGCGAATTGAGAGAGTGGCAGGGAAACATACATTACTATATGTAAAACAGATAGCTAATGGGAAGTTGCTTTATAACACAGGGAGCTCAACCTGGTGCTCTGTAACAACCTAGAGAGGTGGGATGGGATGGGAGTTGGGAGGGAGGTTCAAGAGGGAGGAGACATATGTAAACCTGTGCCTATTATTTTCTGTTGATATATGGCAGAAACCAACACAACATTGTGACACAATTATCCTTCAATTAAAAATAAATTTTAAAAATAAAAAAACTAAAAAAGTGTTCTATGATCAAAGTTGCAATTAACTTTGAGAAATGCTACATTCTCTATTTGTCATGATGATATAGTATATATACTGAAGATTTAGAAGTTTTAGAGTAAAGGAGTTTGATTATTTTAACCAGAATTTTCCAGACTTAACCATTAATCTTTCTTGTTGTATGACATATATTACCACATAGAAGAACAATATTTTATGAAATACACTTACAGAGATACTTTAAATAAAATATACAAAAGATACATTAGAAGACAATTATTCACTTTGTAAGATATTCTTGCTTTACCAAAATATCTTCTACATGGTACAGAAATACGCTACTTTAATAAATTTTAAATGTTTGCAAACGTTCAAGGACTAAAACTCATAAATAAGAAAAAAGATTCACATTATTTTACTGATACATTCACTTACATCATTAGATCTGTTTCATGTTTTATTTAAAAAAAAAAAGGTGTGAAATAAAAACAAAGACACATAACTTACTTTTTGGAAAGTAATTTTATCCCCATGAAAATAATAACTGCCTCAACTCCAAGAGAAGCAAGTATTATTCCATCATATAATACAGCTTGTTCTCTGGTCCAGGCATACATATCCATTGTTAACGGAGTCACAATGCTAATAGAAACAAAAAATAAATCATTCTCATTTTATTTAAACCTTAGTCACTGTTAAAGTTGAAATAGTAAGCTTTATTAGATACCAACACATTTAAGAATTTGTATCCCTTTTATCAATGACATCAGATCTACATAAACAAAAATTTAAACACATTTTAAGGACATTTTATTGTAACATAATATCACAGTAACACAGGCTACTAAGTTTGGCTGTTTGCATTTTTATTTTTTAATAGTTATTATAATTATATAAGTAGCATATCCACACTGCAAAAAGTTTGAAAAACAGGAAAAGGAAACAAACCATAATTCCTATCGAATGAAGTCATGGTTGCATTTTGGTTTAAATTGGTCTCTTTCCAATGAAATAATATTACTATGATTAAGTTATGAGAAACTTATGGGATTGCTTTTTCTCTTCCTCAGTCTCTTTTATAACTTAACTTTGAATGCACATATTTTTCTTCCTACATCTAAGGATACTCTTCCTTTATATGACTATCTGCCTCCTTCCTTGACAATCTTCTTTTCTGACTTTCTATCTCCTTCTGTTAATTGCTACAAAAAGAATTTAAAAATATTTAAAATAGTCATTCTGTAAAAAAAAGAAAAATCACTTTTTTTTTTCCAAAAGAAGGAAGTTTATTTGAGAACAAGAGTGAAAGCTTCTGCAAACATTTGACAAGGTAGACATGTCTTGATAATAGCTGCTGCTAAGTCACTTCAGTCGTGTCCGACTCTGTGCGACCCCATAGACGGCAGCCCACCAGGCTCCGCCGTCCCTGGGATTCTCCAGGCAGGAACACTGGAGTGGGTTGCCATTTCCTTCTCCAATGCGTGAAAGTGAAAAGTGAAAGTGAAGTCGCTCAGTCATGTCCGACTCTTAGCGACCCCATCAGGCTCCTCTGCCCATGGGATTTTCCAGGCAAGAGTACTGGAGTGGGATGCCATTGCCTTCTCCGCTTGATAATAGCAGCCATCCATATTTCAGCTCTACCAAAATTACCCCAAATGGGACATATTTTTTCTAACAAAGATATGGATGTACATAAAGGGCTGTGACTAAACAGAGTCAAAGGAAAATTGAGGCCCTATAGCTTATCCCTTAGACTGATTCATGACATAGGACTTAAATCGAACAATCCAGTCTCCTAATACAGTGCCTCTCAACTTGGCTTCTTATCAGAATGCCAGGGACTCTTGGAAAGAATATCTCCACTATTAGACTACACCCAAATAAGAGTCTGGGTGGGGTGCATAGGACCCAGGCATTGGTGTTTATTTAAGCATCCCAGGTGATTCCAATATGCAGCCAAGGTGAGTGGCCACTGCTCCAGAGGGAAGTAACGACCATCAGCAGTTTCTCCTCAGCCTATCCTCTCCGTTAGGAAGGGGCATCTGCTGGTGTCGTGGCCTCTCAGTGAACCTTTTTTTACTCTGCTCTAGAACTCCAGGCATTACCTATTTTGGGCAGATTTAGAGCATTTCCATTTACCTTAGTGATTTTTACAGCAATATTTAACCAGGCAAACAACATCAAAGAGAGAAAAGTTGGAAAAAGAGAAATTTCCATAAGGCATGATATGAATAAATAAGTTAAAAAAGAAATCTCAGAAAAAAATCACTTTTTTTGGCCACATGGAATGTGGGATTTTAGTTCCCTGACCAGGGTTTGAACCAGCATCCTCTGCATTGGAAGCATCGCATCTTAATCACTGGACCACCAGTAAAGCCCCAGAACATCACCATTTTTTTTTTAACATCATCATTTTTTATTTTAAAATCAGATGAGCTGCTTTAGAAAACAGTTCAGTGGTTTTTCAATAAGCTAAACACAGAATTATCATATTATCCAGCTTTTCCACTTCTGGGTATATACCCAAAAAAATTGAAAGCAAGGACTCAGATACTTATATACTAATGTTCATAGTAGCATTATCTACAATAGGCAAAAGGTGGAAATGACCCAAATTTCCACTGACAGATGAATGGATAAACAAAACTGGTATATACATACAATGGAATAATTCAGTTATTAAAAGCGTAAAATTCTGGCACATGCTACAACATGAAAGGACCTTGAAAACATCATGCCAAGTGAAACATGCAAGACACAAAACGATAAAGACTGCATGATTTCACTTATATGAAGTATCTAGAATAGGCAAATTCATAGAGAAAGAAAGTAGAATAGAGGCAACCAAGGGCTGGGTGAGAAGGAATGGGGACTTACTGATTAATGGGTGTAGTCATGCTTCTGTCTCGGATGATAAAAAGGTTCCGGGGATGGGTGGTGGTGATGGTTGCACAACACTGGGAATGTATTTAATGTCACTGAACTGTACAATTAAAAATAATTAAAACAGGGACACGCCTGGTGGTAAAGAATTCACCTGCCAATGCAGGGTTTGGGTTTGACTGCCCTGGTCCAGAAAGATTCCACATGCTGTGTGGCAACTAAGCCTAGGCACCATAGCTACTGAAGGGCTGGCACCTTAGAGCCTGTGCTCCACAACAAGAGAAGTCACCACAATGAGAAGCCTACGAACCACAACCAGGGAGTGGCTCTTGCTCACTGTGACTAGAGAAAGCCCGCACAGGAACAAAGACCCATTGCAGCCAAAACAAAAAGTAAAATGGTATACCTTAATCAACAAGTACATTATTATATACAAATTTGATCTCAATTAAAAAAAAAAAAGAAAATATGGCAGAAAAGTTCTAAGAATCATAGCAGACTAAAAGTTTAATACATGTCCAGTAACACGTGGCTTCCCTGGTAGCTCAGTGGTAAAGAATCTGCCTGCCAATGCAGGAGATGCAAGTTCAATCCCTAGGCTGGGAAAATCCCCCAGAGAAGGAAACGGTAACCCATTTCAATATTCATACCTGGGAAATCCCATGGACAGAGGAGCCTGGAGGGCTACAGTCCATAGGGATGCAAGAGAGTTGAACATAACCAAGTGACCAAACAACAACCACCACCATTAACATGGCTCAACATGGATTAATGGGAAATAAATATACAAGAAATAAATTAAATCCTTAAAATTGAAAAAAAAAAAGTTTTATTGATGCTTTCAAACTGTGGTACTGGAGAAGACTCTTGAGAGTCCCTTGGACAGCAAGTAGATCAAACCAATCAATCCTAAAGGAAATTAACCCGGAATATGCATTGGAAGGACTGATGTTGACACTGAAGCTCTAATACTTTGGCCACCTGATGCAAAAAGCCGACTCACTGGAAAAGACCCTGATGCTGGGAAAGATTGAGGGCCAAATAGAGAAACAGTATGAGATGGTTGGATGGCATCATTGACTCAATGGACATGAGTTTGAGCAAACTCTGAGAGATAGTGAAGGACAGGGAAGCCTGGCGTGCTATAGCCCATGGACCCACAGAGAGATGACTGAGTGACTGAACAACAATATTCACCATAATAAAATAAATGCCCACAAAAGGAGATGAGGTAAAACTTTCATATATCTCAATAATTTTTTTTAAAATCAAGTAGATCTGAAATAAAATATACCAGGGATAAAAATGTTACAATATATTGGTAAGTGAATATACCAAGCTGTCAAATGATACTATCACATATTCTATGTTGCCTTAATGGACACACACATACACACAAACCTCAATACTTAGAGTTGTATAGAAAAAATTGTTAGGAAAATAAAACACACACTGATGTATTAGCAGTGGCTACCTCCAGGGAAAGTAGTGGATATGGAAATACAGTTGCAGTGTTTGGAATATTTTTAACAAGAATGTATTATTTTAATAATATAATGGAAAAGTATTTTAAAAATAAAGCCATATGATAACTTATGTAGGTCAACAAAGCCTACACAAGGCGGATATACTAGCTTTTTTCAGGATTAGAGCTGAAATAGAGTTAAAATAGTTAGACTGAATCCAATATACCTAAGTCGGGAGCTACATAGCTTAAAGTAAATTAATACACAGTTTTGTAACTATATTTATTATAAAACTCAAAGGAAAGGAAGAATAGTGAAACAGACTCACTATAAGGCAGTAAGTTTATCGACAGAGAATTAACTACATTCAAGTTAAAAGGCAAATAATTTATACTTGCCTTTTTACATCATAAGAAAAATATGCCTTACATAAGCTTTTTGAGAATATCTATAAGCTTGATTAATATTTCATAAAGAAATACAGGTTATTTATAAATCTGATTTAGATGAAAATAGAAAAAAACTTACGTTTCAAAAAGGGCAAAGATAAAGAGAATCACAAAAAACAGAACATTGGTGGCCACAACAGCAACTTGATCAATATTTTCTTGGGGGACTTGAACTTCATCTGTACTTGCTACAGTAAACAAAAGAAAAATTATATTACTTACATATTTAATTTTCTCATGACACTAAAATAATGTAAAAATTATACGTAGAAAATTCAATGACTAAACATTTAAAATGGTTTTTAGGCTTCAAAATAGTTTAAAAGTAACAGAATTTACATGATAGAAATAATTTTTAAATGGCATTGAAAATTAAAGTGAATTTTCTTTCTAAGACATACATTTCAATTCTGTTATCTATAGGAAATACTCAGATTTTCTATTTGGCATCTCTCAAAAAGAGAATTGTATGTCCACAGAATTCTATAAAATCATCTCATGCAAAGTACATTTCAGTTGCAATTTTTTTCTACCTTACTAAAATTTTAAATTTACAAGGATATCATGAAGACCTCGAATTGTTTACTAAATCAGTTCTCAGTTCTATGATTCACTTCAATGGATACATATTCTAAATTTCAGTGAATTAGTATTAGTAAATATTGTTGCATTTTTTACCAGAATTTTTAAAAGTCCTCACATTACCATTTATATTTTTTGCAAAGAACTACCAAGATTTGATGGCAGTTTCATAAATTAGGAAGGCAAATGAGTTCAGATATTCACTGATCTTGAACTATGAAGTTAAGCAACAAACTCAATATAAGTTGTATCTGATATAATTGAGAAATATGAAGTTACATACATGTATTTATATACATCCATCATGCTTTTTTAATAATTTACCTACTTACTCAGAGTAAACGAGGTAAATAATACAAGAATATATTTACTTATGCTATCTTTAAGTGTATGCACAGCAGAAGTAGGAGCAGGGGGTGACTTTCCTAAGACATAGCAAATTTCTATATTTTTTTTCATAGTAGTGCCTGCCTTTATATCTCAAGATTCCTGAGAATGAGTTTCTTTTCCAATATCAGTCTATTATACTTGTGGGCAATTAGGCACCTTGAACACTCAAAACAGGGTTATAACCTCCCTTTTACACAAAGAAAACCAGTCATCTTTGCCCAGTTCCTTTTCTGGGGTAGATTCTGGTCCCTGTGGGCCTTAAATTATTTGGATAGACCTCCCTGATTCTCAATTACCACCTAAGCCAGTCTTTAATCCTTTGAATCAAATACCAACATTGCCCCAAATTAGACTATAGTTTATAAATGGGTGGTTAGTTTTCCACAGCCTCCAACCAGTGCTAGCTTTAGTGGGGAGACTCAGAAATGATGCATCCTAAACTGCGGGAATTAACTAGGTATCATAAGAATTTTAAGAAAACACTACACTAACGTATTGATTGAAAAACTGTGTAACTGGAAATCAAACCTGATCCCATGATAACACCTTTAATAAGAGGAACAAACCTGATATATTTCATCTAAATATTTACTGAAATTTAAAAGTCATCTGTTTTATAAAAATTATTTTGAAGGTCCTAGAAATCTTATGAAACATAATAGATCACTCCTTTTAAAACTCTCATTTGTGTTTCAGAGCAGTGCTGTCCAACAGAACCCTGACATAATGGAAATGTCCTTTCTCTGTGCTGTCCAATACAGTCGGCCACCAGTCACATATACCCATCAACTGAGCACCTGAAATGTGCTAGTGTGGGATTTCCCTGGCAGGCCAGTGGTCAGGACTCAGTGCTTTCACGGTTGTGGCCTGGGTTCAACCCCTGGTTTACTATCCTGCAAGCCACAGAGCACTGCAAGCAAACACACACAAACAAAACAAAACAAAAATCCGAAATGTAGCTAGTGAGATGGTGAAAATAAGGAATTTCTTTTTCTTTAAGATTACTCTTCATTATTTTGGCCTCACTGTGCAGCTTGAGGAATCTTAGTTCCCTGACAAGAATCACACCCAGGACCCTGGCAGTGAGAGTGCCAAGTCCCAACCACCGGAATGCCAGGAAATTTCCAGGAATTTCTTAAATGTAACTAAGTTTAAGCAGTCAAATTTGACCAGTGACTACCACGCTGGACAGTGTAGCTGTAGGTCTTTGCTACTCAAAGTGTGGTTCGAAGATCAGCAGCATCAGCTCACATGGTAGCTTATTATGAATGTAGATTCTCCCTACTTAGGCCTCACCCTAGGCCTACTGAAACAGTCTGCGTTTTCACACTGTTCCCAGGTGCTTTCTAAGCATATTAAAGTCAATAAAGCAAGGATCTATATATGGTTATCTCCTTCAACTTGTGAAAGATTTCGCTTCTTGTGTATCTTCCCTTTCTCGGCCCCCAACTACATCCTCTTTAACTTGCTCCTTCTCTTTATCTGATAGGTCCTTTAAGTTAGCATCCAATTTTACACCTGTTCCCAAAAGTAGCTTATTCCCACTGCTGGTACTCCTTCACCATGCATTCTTTCTTTTGAAAAATTCCAAACATATTTTTATCCATCTATGCCCTACATTCAACAATATTTTGCCACACTTGATCCATCTATACCTTCCTTTCCTCCTTTCTCTTTCTCTTTTTTGCTACAGTGTTTTTCATTGGATGTCTCCCAAATTTCTATCTCTAGGTTTGGTTTCTACCATCAAAATTACAAATGCCTCTGGAATTTTTCAGTTGTTCCTAGAGTAGCACTGTATTTGGCTTGATCTAAACTGAAATCATTTTGTCTTTTCAGCCAATATCCCTTCTTAAATTCTTTTTCTCTCATTCTTTCAACTATCTGGAATCAAACCCTAGCAGACATCTTCAACAACCTCCTCCATTGTTTAGCATTACCTATCCAGCCTGTCAAGAATCTTGATTTTCTTTTTTCTTTGAAAGCTCATATCTATCATTTCTCCATTCTCAATTACTGCTGTAGTTCAGGTCTTCACTTATCTGGATTAGCCTCACTTGGAATCTGACTAACATCATGCTTTCCTTAGTTCAAAATTTGCTATAGTTTCTCATCACTCTGCTTTCCACCGAACTACTTTTAACTTTACCTTCCAGTAGTTTTGCTGTGAAAATTAAATAAAATGCCTATCAAAGAACTCAGCAAAATAATACTGTCTTTTCCAAAGCTTTATAAACTCCTTGAGGGCAAGGACTAAATTGCATTCTTTTTCACGAAGGGACACTCCCCAAAGAGGGTATAACTAGAAGTACTTAAATAATGGTTTATTTAGTAAACTATACATACTTACCACACTGGGTACCTATTTATGGGCCAGAGAAAGATCTATAGGATGAAAACGTGCACTTGTGGAGTATACCGAAAGAATAAAAATGCAAAAGAGAAACCATACTTATACTGATGATTAAGTGAACAAAGAAATACTTGAATCAGAAAGATACATTTGGTAGCAAAACTACTGGATTCATTTCAAAGATCTCAAGGATTTTAGGATATTGCTCTTGGAAAACAAGATGAAGTAATTTTTAGCAATGGTTTTACCCTGCCAGCTGTGCACACCAAATGACTGATACAGGTATGCCTTTGTAAAAATAATAAATTAGGTAAATTTCAACTCTGGAGACCTTCCCCAATTACCCATTGTGTTGTCCTCAGAAATAAGATTCAAGTAAATATCAAACAGATAGAATCATTAGAAATACTCTGTAATATTATAGTAATTTAATCAAACAGGTTAATAGTACCTTCTTCAAAATTAATATTTTTACACTGTCGTCCTGAGTCATCCACACGATGTTCTCTTAAAAGAAAAACATAAATATTGTATCCATGAAAGGCTTAGTATAATAGATGAATGGTTTAAATTTATTATTAGCTTTCTAGTTTTTCACATTCTGATAGTTTCTTTTACTGCCTTCTGAGTAATGAAATTATTATGATATACCTAATAAAATTAAAATGATATGTTACAACTATTACTGTATTACTTTATCATATAAAATGGAAAAAATAATTAATCTAAGAGCACACATGAGCTACCTTAATCAGTATTTGAAGTTTTCCAATGGTTTTCAACATGAGTTATAAACACATCTGTGGACTCTTGGATAAAACACTCCAAAGTAATATATAGTAACAAAACTTCTGTAGTTTTATAAAATTTCTTCTGATATATAAAAGATAAGAAATACATATTATGAGGAATTTTTGTATCTAAGGTTGATACTAATCATTAATCTACTTAAAATGTTGCTTTCATGCTATTACCTTACTTAGAAACCTATAATTAGTAAATCAAGACCAAACTTTGAATCTTCAAAGAATTTATTATCTGTTCTTACTCATCATCCATTATTTTAGTTAAGAGTACCACATGCATTTGCTTATTAAAAAATATAAGTACAACAAGAGACATCAAAAACCAAATAAAGACATCACAGAAATAATTCTTCAATAGTGATAATGCTTATTTAATTTCACAATCTACAAGAGTAGTTTTATCATTTCTATCTAATTACCTTAATATAGTAAGGATCAGAATAATATTTAAAATTCCCAGGAAGGCGCCCAGTAAAACTGGTGCTGTGTACATGTTTATCTGCAGCTTAATGACATCCCACGTCACGCCCTTTTCTCCAATGAGTGCAAAACAAGTCTGAAAAACTTATTAAAACAAAATATGTACATGTGAATTATTACATGGGAGGTATAGGATAAAACAAATATGAAAAACATTTACCACAAAATTGGAAATACTGTATGGAATCTCAACATGGATTTCAAGAAGCAAGAAAATTGGTTCTTGGTGGGGAGAGACAAAAAATTTACTTTTTCTGTATAAAACACAGATATGGGTACAGTACAAAAAATATATATGATACAGATGTGTGATATTAAAATTTCATTGGATGGAATAATTAGGAGAAAAAAGTCTAAAAAGCCTCCTTTGGGAAGACAAGGATGTAAAAAATGGGTGAGAAGCACTGATGTACAGACATTCACAAAGGATTACTCCTCACATAATGTGTATCTTCTTTTTTAAAAAAAAGATCTCTGTGATGGACAGGGAAGCCTGGAGTGGTGCAGTCCAAGGGGTTGCAAAGAGTAGGGCACGACTGAGCTACTGAACTGACTGAGGATATTTAAATTATACAATCTATTCCACAAATAAATTATTAAACTTTAACCAATCTCATTATAAGAAAATGCCACATTTTAACTTAATATTATTAAATATTACTGTGGATAAAGTATTTAAACTATATATTTAATATCATTTTCGACTTGGATCTGTGGCAAAAATTGGATTGGAAAAGTATGTTTACTCTCCTGATTTAGATTCTGTATCTGGTTCTGCCATTACTTTACACATAGCCTTAGAGTGAAAATTAAGAAAAATACTGCACCTAAAGCACTTAGAGCAATATCTAGCACATAGTAAGCAGTCAATGGGCTTCCCTGGTGGCTCAGTAGTAAAGAATCTGTCTGCTAATGTCTAAAGAGTCGGACATGACTGAGCTACTGAACTGAACTGAACTGAATGTCCAAAAGAATCGGACATGACTTAGCAACTAAACAGCAACAACCACAAGCAGTGAATAAATGCTCATGCTTAGTGGTGTGGTTATTACTGGAGAAGTCGTCTCATCTTTTTAGGCTTCAGCTGCTCATCTTTAATACAAAATTTTTTACTGAATAATCTTTAAAATGCTTTTTAGATGGTCAAAATATTTACTGAGAGCCTGAGCCTATATACCAGGTACTATGCTAGACACTGAGGGGAGAATGGCAAATTTAAAAAGACCCAGACTACGCCCTCTTGTATTTTATATTTTAAAATAAGATCTCTTCTTATATTTTATTCCAGAACATTAAACTGAAATATTAGATTTTGGTGAATGATGAATTAGATTCTCTATTGTTAAAGAGAAGAAATAATGGAAACCAGAAGGGCCTGGGGTGATGATGAAGTAAACTGAGTTACATTCAAATTTATGCCATTTATAACTGCAATATTAAAAGCATGGACAAATTATATGTCTTTTCAATGTTGTTATAGGCATAAAAATTAATTCCTATACTCATTTAGCAGAAAATTAACTGGTCTTACAGAAATATTAAATCTCATTAACATACTTTTATATTCAGCTAAAGTATGAAAGCTTGGAAAGAACAGACTAGTAAATTTTCTTTAAAGGTAAGGACAAAAGGCAAAAGGGTAAAGAACTTGCTATAACTTTACTCAAATCCTTCAGTTAAAAGAACTCTGTTTCTAATAAACAGGAAAAAAAAAAAAAAGGAAACTCTTGCTGAGATGCCAAGCTAAATGATAACCTGACAAAACATACTTTGGATTCCAAGAATTAGGACTGAATCTCATGCCTCCCATTTATCCAGGATGACCCTGGATAATTTACTTATATTCTCTATGCCTTGGTGTTCTATTCTGTACAATGGGGACTAATACTTAATTTAGTGGAACATGAGTTAACACATATAAAGAGCATAGCCTCATAGCTGGATTAAAAAATATCATTTCCCTTCCTTTTCCATCTGCTATGGGGTTTTATGGGCTTCCCTGGCAGCTCAGATGGTAAAGAATCTGTCTACAACCCGGGTTTGATCCCTGGCTTGGGACGATCCCCTAGAGAAGGGAATGGCTATCCACTCCAGCATTCTTGCCTGGAGAATCCCATGGAGAGAGGACCCTGGTGGGCTACAGTCCATGGGGTTGCAAAGAGTCGGACACAACTGAGTGACTAACACACACACAGGGGTTTTCTTCTTGGATTTCATCTAACATTTGAACTTCAAAAGTTTACCCAATTCAAATCTAAGTAATGACAACTGAAGAACACCTACCTGGACCTAGAATAAAGCCTAATGCTTGACATGCACTTGTGTTTGCCATGGAACTTGTTCTTTCCTGAAGAGAGGTAGCACCAGCAATATATGACCTAATAACAGCTACATTTCCTAAGAAAAGACACAACAATCCAAAAGAAAGTAAAGTAAAAATAAAGAAAATATTTTCTAGTTTATAAAATTCAACTTAATTTGGCTCTATACAGAAGAAATATTAATTAATCTGCAGCATAGTCACTGCTTCTTCATGATAATACAAAGCATTTAGAGTCAATAAATGCATCAGTTAATAGAAACCATTACTTTTACTAATATGAAAAAACGGTTAAAGATTTGAATGAATTTAAAAAAAAAACAGCATTACAGGAACCTTAAAATTTTTTTCATCATTAAATACGGAGAAAGAATTGAGTGAATGGAGTACTACTAATTGCTACACACTCGGCATACTTACACTATGACATAAGAAACAGAAAAAGAAATCCTAACAATTTAACTCAAAAAAACTTCCTGAAGAGACACTGCTAGGGCTACAGAGTATTTTTAAAAGTGGTCATTTGTCTCTAGTTACACCAAGTTTACTACCTAGTTGGTGATAAAGGATGAAAACAGTACAAAAAGGTACATAAGCAAATGCCAGAGACATGTTAACGGGAAAGACCTGTTAAGGGGTAGGGTAGCCTAAGAAAGCTTCACGGAAGATGCAGAACTTGAACTGAATCTTGAAAGATGAAGAACCAGGGGAACAGAAGAGAGAAACTATAAGTAACAGCAACACCATTAGAAAAGGCAAAATGATAGGAAACATATTTGCAATGAGACATCTGTATGTTGAATGAGGTATAGGAGACTGAGAAGAGGTGACCCTAGATGAGAAAGAGCCATGAATGTGAGGATGAATGTAACAAAACAATAAAAAAATATATAAGCATACATATTACCTGCCCCAAATCCTACCAATCCACGAGCAGCCAACATGTAGTATTTATTATGAGAAGGTGGAACATGGACATATGCATAGAGGCAGTTGGCTGCCACCGAAATGAAAATGGAAACAATAAGAGGCTCTTTTCTTGGTCTGTAATTAGACCACAAACCAAATATAGGTGAAGCTACCATCTGGCCAAGGCTATATGAAGCAATAACCCAGCCCAAAAAACTTGCATCAGCAGTCTGATCAATCTGTAGAAAAAAGAAATATGCTTTAAGAATTGTTATCCAAGAAAAGTAAAGTTAAAAAGCTACATAAATTTTTTCTGACCATTTAACATTTCTTATTAAAACAAATAAAATCAATAATTCTAACACATAAGTCTTATAACACTACTACTTATAGTAAAGGAATTCAAGCTTCTGACATTAACTATATTAACAATTCACTACACAAGGAAAAGTGCTTAAGAAGCTTCATCTTTTAGAATAATTATAAAAATTCTGCATCATAAAAAAATCTTGTTAAAAAATATTCATATTATATACCTAACAATAGCATCATAAAATTTATATGCCATTCTTTAATTCTTATAAATACAACTAAATGCAACTCAATAAGCTACAGTTTATTAGCTTTTTTATTATTATGTTAGGACTCTGAATTTATCTTTTTTAACTGCACACAGTAATCAAATTCCAAATAAAATTTATCTCATTAAACCTAGTACTAATTCTTCCTTTCAGCATCGACAATCCAGGATTCTACCAAAGAGGATTTACATATCATGAATGCTGAGGGAAGAACTAAATGATTAAAACTCAGAAAATACTTTCAAGAAACTAGAGTATTCTAGCTTACAAAGGGACTATGGAATAAATCAGAAAATTGTTTTTATATACAGTAGGTTATAAAATAATTTAGAAAAGTAAGAACCATTATATATTGGGACATAAGGTTAAACATATGCAGGTTAAATGATAGAACTATTTAACAAAAAAAAACCATCGGCTTTTTTTTCCAAAGGTATTTTTAAAAAGCTGAAAATAATGATATTTAGGTATATTTTTTGTTTGTACAGATGAGAAATAAGAGTGAATAAGTATAACAACTTCATGTCATATATATAACTATTTAAAAAGCAATGAAAACTAAACTTTAACATTAGATGTCTAGTAATTTGAAAGCAAAAGGATAAAAGTGTCTTCTCAAGTGTCCATTGCTTGGACAGAAGTGAACTGATTCTTGAAGGTGCCTGTAACACTTTCAACAATATCAGCTATTTTAGTTGGATACTATTTACAATGACTGGGAAACTGCACTCTGTTAGAATTCTGCTAAAATTGTAACAGGAAAGTAAAATGGTTTGGAAGATACAGGTTCTATACTACAACACAAAGTTCAATTTCGTAATTGAACTGTTAGCTGTGCTCCTGTGTGCTTCTCCCTCATGGTAATAACAGCATCCTGTTTCCAGCCCTCTGGCCACCTCTAATGATCCCCCTCATACTGTTTTCAGGATAAAGTCTAAACTGTTTCTTATGAAAAACTAGCTCACTAGCTGTCCACTGTCTCTCCTCTCCAACCTCATCTCTCTGCATGCTTCCTCCCCAGCTACTAACTTCCAGCCACACAGAACTTTTTAAAGTTTCCAAAATGAGTCAAGCTCTTTGCTTCCAGGCTTTTGCACAGGTTTCTCTACTGCGCCTTCCATCAGGAAGGCCTTTCTAACCTCCAACTCCCTGGGCCTGATCTTTCCTTCAGGTGGTCAATTTCTGGAGGGCCTTCCCAATTCAATTCTGATATAACTGATTTTGGAAAATCTTCCAGGATCTCTTTGGTCTGGATTAGCAACATCTCCCTAACCCCCATGTCTGTCTGTGTATGTCTAGCACACCCCCTGCTCACTCCTTCTCTCTCTCTCTCTCTGCCTGCCTCTCTCCCCCTCTCTAGTTCTCTCTCCCCTGTGCATGAGCACACAACTGCATGCACGCACACACACTTTTTATCTGTAAACTTGTTTGATTTTGCACACATCAGTGAAAGTCAGATCTGTTAGCTTCTCTTTAAAAGAAAAGACAAAGCATATATTGAATTTCAAAATATTCTTCTTTAAATATGTTAATAATAATGACAAAGTTCTAGAAATCTTAAAGCTTTGCCATGGGAGCTGAGATGTGTTCCAAGCCTTCTCAACTATCTGCTGGGCTGTGCTGTGTGTGCTTAGTTGTGTAGGACTCTTTGCGACCCCATGGACTGTAACACACCGGGCTCCTCTGTCCATGGAACTGTCCAGGCAAGAATACTGGAGTGGGTTACTATTTCCTACTCCAGGGGATCTTCCCGACTCAGGGAGCAAACCTGCATCTCTTATGTCTCCTGTATTCGCAGGTGGATTCCTTACTACTGTGCCACCTAGAAGCCCCCTCAATTATTTACTTATAGATTATTGCTTATTCATCCAATTACAGCTATTAAGGCCTTCTCTGTGACAAAACCTGTGTGAGGCAATATGAATACAAATTGAGTAAACAGTTCCCTGCCATCAATCAGATTCCAAATCAAGTTCTACTCATCTGATTCCAAAAAATCCTGCATTTTTGATTGAGGGGGAAAAACCAGCATGCTTTAACTCTTTTTCTGTCAAATAAGGATAACTTAACAGAGCTGTTATGAGAATTATTCAAGGCAATACATGTAGAGTGCTTAGAGCCATATCTGCATATAGTATGCACTAAATGAATGTCACCTATGCAATAAAAACATTAATATTTCTTAGCATTTTATTTTTACTGATGTCAGCTTTATTATTATATTTTATTGTAATTCATCCATGAGTACTCCCACTATGTTCCTGGACCTATAGATAACCCATCATCCCAATTCAAAATCTAGGTTTAAGAACATGAGTCTTCCTGGAAATTAAGCACAACTTGGGCAACACCGGAGAAGGCAATGGCACCCCACTCCAGTACTCTTGCCTGGAAAATCCCATGGATGGAGGAGCCTGGTAGGCTGCAGTCCATGGGGTCACACAGAGTCGGACACAACTGAGTGTCTTCACTTTCACTTTTCACTTTCATGCGTTGGAGAAGGAAACGGCAACCCACTCCAGTGTTCTTACCTGGAGAATCCCAGGGATGGGGGAGCCTGGTGGGCTGCCATCTATGGGGTCGCACAGAGTTGGACACGACTGGAGCGACTTAGCAGCAGCAGCAGCAGCTGGGCAACACAGCCTAAGGAATCATCCAGCTGATAGCAGTGTATCGGCCATGGCCACAAGCACAAGCCAGAGATCCACCGTAGTAGCAAATTTCTTTCAGACAGATAATTTACTGTTTGGGTTTTTTTTCACTGGCAGGGGGAAGGGGGGTGGCCCAGCTTTTTATCTTTCTCAGAGATGACTTTTAAGCTAAGCAATATGTGGTAACATATTATCATAAGAGAGATAGTAACCTCAAATTAATAATGAAAATTTTGATAAACAATAAGAAATTGCTATATAACACAGGGAACTATATTCAATAGTTTGTAATAATCTATAATTAAAAAGAATATATATATGTATGTACATATGTATGTCTGTGTGTGTAACTGAATTACTTTACTGAATGTCTGAAACATTAAAATTAAAATGTAAATCAACTACACTTCAATAAATAAAATTAGAAAGAGAAAGAATGAAAAGTTTTAAGGTAGTAGGTAACAGTACTGTAGAGTCAGATTTTGGTTTCAGATAGGCTTGATTCTGCCATTTTCTAGCTGTGTGATCTTGGGCAAGCTACATAACTTCTCTGAGTTTCTTTATCTGTTAAACAGGAGTGATAATAACCACCTCACAGAGTTGTTAAGAAAATCAAAAGATAATTTACATGTTTGTGCCCGGTACACAGTAAGTTATTTATAATTATTATAATAATATTAATACTATTATGAAATAACTTGACAAAATTAATTCACAAGATTTTGGGTGAAAATGTTATATTTGTATTGCCAAAGAACTAGTGATATGTTCACGTGACCTCAGTAATTTTTCTTTTGAAGAGATTTCAAATATTTGCTGAAAGCAGTGAATTTCAAAAATTCAATGTATTATGCTGAGTTGACCTAATTGTGCAAATACCTTCTTTTTGAAAATTTTGAGGTTAGACACAGAGACCACTGAAATCAAGAGTTTTGATATATGGAAATATATATTTTAGCACAGAAGATGTTGCTCCAGAATTGTGAAATATACGACTCTAATTCTAATAACTCTGTCAGTATGGAAAGAGTTTTTAAGTTCATGAGTAATGATTTCATGTAAAATAAAGCTTTAATTAGTTTAAATTAATTTTGAAAATGACAATGACACTAGGGCACTAAATCACTAAAAAGTAAAATTAGTATTTTTCTTCCTATATTTCTCTTAAAGATAGCATAATAGAATTTAAAGTTAATAAAACCTAAAATGAACATAAGATGTCAATAAATTCCTTATGTGTGTTTTTGCATGCTCAGTGACATCCAACTCTTTTTGACCCCATGTACTGCAGCCCACCAGACTCCTTCCTGTCTATGGGATTTTCCCAGCAAGAATACTGGAGTAGGTTGCCATTTCCTCCTCTAGGGGATCTTCTCAACCCAGGGAGGAAACCCAGGTCTCCTGCATTGCAGGTGGATTCTTTACCACTGAATAAGTATAATTTTTAAACCTTAAACATTCATCACATATGTTTAGTATTTTTGTTGAAGCCATCCGGCCATTCTAACAACCTAGTAGAGAAGTTTGGTACATTCTCTGTAACACACAGTTACAACACTCAATGCTAAGTGTTAATGATAAAGGGATATGGAAGCACAAGGGAAAACCTTCTAATCCAAAGTGAGGTGAGGGACAGTAAGGAAAGGCTTTCCAGAGGGGACACTGGAGCAAAGGCTTGAAAATAGTGGAGAAGAAGGGAGGAAGGGAATGGCAGAAGAAAGGAGAAATGCAGGAGAAAACATCATTCCAAAAAAAAAGGAGGAAAATGTGCAGAGATCTAAAGTATCTTAGGCTCATCCAAGTACATGTGTCTAATAAATTTTGCAACTGAGTATGCAAAAAAAGCAGGCATAAAAAATTTATTGACATCTTGTATTTCATTTTGGATTTTTTAATACAGTATAATTTTTAAACTCTAAACAGTCATCAAATATATCTAGTATTTTTGTGAAGCCCTCCAGCCATTCTAACAACCTACCAGGGAAGTTAGGTAAACTCTCTGTAACACACAGTTACAACACTCAATGATAAGTGTTAACGGTAAAGGGACATAAAAGCACATAGGAAAACGTTCTAACCCAAAGCAAGGTGAGGGACAGTAGTTTTTATCATTATTAACTTAAAATGCTATTTTCTTATGCTATTTTTAAAGGAAATATAGAAGGAAAATACTAATTTTACTTTTTAGTGATTTAGTACCACATTTTCATTGCCATTTTGAAAATTAACTTTAACTGATTAAAACATTATTTTACATGAAATCAATACTGAAGTGACTTAGCAGCAGCAGCAGCAATACTCATGAAACTAAAACTCACTATAGATATAATGTGGGCCAAGGCTCAGGATTTAGGTTGAAACACACATACACACTGCTAGAGAAAACCAAAATATAAGGAGCAAGTTGATAAAACTACACAAAATAATTTAAGAATAAAGAGTTAGGGCAATGGCATGGAAGCTAAAAGAAGGTTTCAAGAAGCAGAGAAAGGACAACAGTGTCAAGCACTACCCAAATGTCACCTCAAGTAAGGACTGAAAAGTATCTATATTTATTTGGTGAGTAAGTCTTTGAAGAACTCATCAAGAGCAGTTTCAGGGTCCAGAGGAGTTAATCACATTGTAGCAAGTTAAGGAGTGAACAGGAATTAGGAATTAAAGAAGAATTCCTTCAGAAACCTTGACTGAAATATTATATATTAATTATGCTTCCAACTTAAATACTGATTTTTTAATAAATTCATTACTGGAATTTTAAGATAAAACTGACAGTTACATGTCAAATATATATTTTTTAAAAGGTAGAACTGACAGGACTTGATGATCAATTGATGTCAGGGTACCCACCAAATTTTCATCTTCTTTTCACTCTCTCCTTCCCATCTAGGACTCGCGTTAGGCATTACTGACAGTAACCACAGCATCAAAATATGTATATTGTCAATTCATTCCACAATGTCACCTGACAACCCAAATTAATTCTATCGGAAAGCATGAAATGTGTACATTTTAGGAACTCAGACTATGTCTAACCTAGTTTCCTTTTTATCAGGGAAGGGGTATGAAGAGGATGGGAAAATGGCTAATAAGGACGTGACCATATATCTAAAGGCTTCCCAGGTGGCTTAGGGGTAAAGAATCTGCCTGCAATTCAGGAGACGCAGGAGACGAGGATTCAATCCCTGGGTCAGAAAGATCTCCCAGAGGAGGGCATGGCAACCTATTCCAGTATTATTGCCTGGAGAATCCCAAGGACAGAGGAGCCTGGTTGGCTATAGTTCATGGGGTTGCAAAAAGAGTTGGACATGACTGAAGTGACTGAGCACAAGCGCACATGTACACATATATCTGTGTTTGCCTAGGACTGCTGGATATAATCCTATATTCTGCTATAATACTCTTCTCACTTCAAGAGTGTTCTGGTTTGCACAATAAAGCATATGGTCACCTTACTTATAACCCTCTTTAGAGGAATTATGCTCATGTTATTCTAGTAAAGATTAAATCAGAATACTACAGAGACTCCCTAGAAAACTACGTAAGAGTTATTACTACTATAGCTACTTAAGAGAAGAATGAAGTGTACAAACCTTTTGGAGATATGGCCATATTGACATTATCACAATAGAAAATCCTGTGAAGAGGCAAATTCTGTTATTTATATTTACAATTTCATCACTACAGATACAATTTTTTGAACATGAATTTTAAAACATCATTCTGAATTTACAAATATATTACCACAACTGTTAATTTATCAAGCAATGGGATTTTATTTATCAGAAGAAAAATAAATACTTAAGACTTGAAAATATATATATAATTATAGTCCCTCACTATAATTATCATAAAAAAAAGCAGAGGACCTATATTTCTCCTTATTCACATGTCTTTATTATAGATGAAAATTACTGAAAGCTTTGTTAAGTGTTTACAGCACAAAATGAATGGAGGAAAGGCCACTCTGTTATAGAAGAATGCTAAATTTGTAATCTGTTTTATTTGAGAGAAATAATTGACTGTAGAGAGGACTAAGAAGAGGGAAAATGACCTTTAAAGGGGACAGTGGCTAAAAAAAACCAGGATTCCTCAAGATGGGCATACCGTAAAAGAAAATTGTCTCTGCTAGCTTTTATTGCTTGATAACTGCGATGATTATCATTGGGCTTCCCAGATGGTGCTACTGGTAAAGAACCTGCCTGTCAATGCAGGAGACATAAGAGACCCGGGTTTGATCCCTGTGTCGGGAAGATCCCCTGGAGGAGGGCATGGAAACCCACTCCAGTATTCTTGCCTGGAAAATCCCATGGACAGAGGAGCCTGGAGGGCTACAATCCATGGGGTGGCAAAGAGTCGGACATGACTGAAAGGACTTAACACATACACAACTGCAATGATTAACTCCAATACTATTTGTCAATTTTAAATATTAGGCATATCCAATCAAAATCATATCAAAGCTATTTTTTTAAAACTTGTATTAAGATAGAATTAAAAAAAAAAAAGATAGAATTCACGTAGAATTCACCCATTTCAAGTGCATGATTCAATGGGTTTTAGTATTCCAAATATCTGCAACCATCACTATAGTCAATTTTAGAATACCACAGTCACTTCAAAAAGAAAGCCTGGACCCCTTAGTTATCCTCTGTTACCCTCCATCCTCTCCCCTACAGCCATAAGCAACCCAGAAATCTACTTTCTGTCTCTATAGGTTTTCCTTTCCTGGATTTTCATATGAACAGAATCATACAGTATGCGTTTTTCTTGTCTGGCTTCTTTCTTTGATAATACTTTCAAGGTTCATCAATGTTGCAGCAGTGTCAGTACTTCGTTCCTTTTTTAAAAGCCTGGTTTATTTTTTATTATTAATTGGAGGATAATTGCTTTACAATATTGCACTGGTTTCTGCCATATATCACCATGAACCAGCCATAGGTATACGTACGTCACCTTCCTTGTGAACCTCCCTCCCACCTCCCATCTCATCCCACCCCTCTAGGTTGTCACAGAGCACCAGATTTGAGAAAAGTCTGACTTAAAAAATAATTTAATTATTAGTTTCATTTTAGTGTATTTTGAATTAACACAATGACTTCGATGAAAACAGGGTTGAAAAAGTCAACAAATATTTGAAAACAAGACTACTATTGCACAATCAAGAAACTTGTAAACAGGTACAATGTTTAACCAATTAAGCCAATTAAAATCTAAAGTTAAATTTTTTTTTGCTGTTCAATTTGAAATTATTACTTATGTTTTAGATAACTGAGTACTAAAAAATTAGAAGTTTTAAATGAAAGACAATTGTTGTAGAGCTTGCTACCTAAACAACATTCATTTGCCCCCCCCACTTCCTGATAGAATCCTGGTTGTATTCAAGTATTTATCCTCCTTCACAAAGTCACAGACTTTAGAGGACACTGTGTCCACCCCAAATTCCAGAAGGTCAATCCTTAGGTCCCAATATTCTAGCTGATGATGGGTTTAGAAGTTAACAGGTAACCCTGTTCTGATCATTGAGAAACGAGGGGAGGTCTACTTTGGGACCTCCAGGAAAGGACTCCTCATGTCTTTGGAGGTTTAAAAAATAAGCCCCTTTCAGTCAGTAAAAATTTCTGTGAAAGGACTGACACCTGGAAGTGCTGCTGCATCCCTGCCATAGCCTAAGGATGAAGGCCATACGCAGAAGAGAGTGAAACCAAAATACTTATTCAGAAGCAGAGCCAGGGAGGGTCACCTGGAGTTGTTCCCCTGTGGACATCTTATAAGAAAACATCACTGTTCAAGCCAATTTTTTGTTTGTTTGCTTTTCTTAAGGATTTTATTGACAGAAAAAATAAAGAAAAAATTACCAATATAAATTAAAGTGATCAGTTTTGATGTCCTGCATTTACTGGTCATCATTGTCAGGCTGTTAACATACTTGTTCAAGACGATTTGAATCAACATTTTTTTTCCTGATAATTGTAGAGATCATAATAATATACAACCAATAAAATATTGAAAATATCCTTTATTTTGTATTTTTCTTTAGTTTTAGCTTTATATAAAATCTGTTTTTATTCAATGTTGAATCATAAGGAAGATTGGCAAGTGACAGCAACAAGAGAACGACCCGGTATTAATAGAAAGAATATGGAAAAAAATTTAGTCAAATGACCATTAAATCCATCTCAGGAAGAAACCAGTTGCAAAATTAGTGCCTATTGACTTAGAGGGTCCAAGCTTGGGGAAAAAAAAAATTAATCCCCTAAAACATTCCTTTAAAAACTATCACAGAAAAAAAAAAAAAAAAAACTATCACAGTATTAAGAAATACTATATATATATAGTATTTGAGAAAAAACATGTATATTCCTTAGCATTTTAACACAATTACAGTTCTTAATTTTTTTCCTAATAAAGATTAACTTTTTAGTAAATATATTTTCAAAAATAATGTTAATAGGTTAAAATGCATCAAGCTATATAAATTAAGATTTTTGCACTTCACTCAGGCTTCCATTGTCGCTCAGCCAGTAAAAAATCCACCTGCAATGCAGAAGACCTGGGTTCGTTCCCTGGACTGGGAAGATCCCCTGGAGAAGAGAAAGGCTACCCACTCCAGTATTCTGGTCTGGAGAATTCCATGGACTGTGTAGTGCATGGGGTCACAGAGCTGGACATGACTGAGCACTTTACTATTTGTATGTATCAATATAAAAGTTAAATGAGGTTCACAGGCAACAAAAGAAAAAAATAGATTTGCTGAACTACATCAAAATTTAAAACTTTTGTGAACAAAGGGCACAATCATCAGAGTGAAAAAAAAAGTCCTAGAATGGTAGAAAATATTTGCAAATATATTCAGAATATACAAAGAACTCTGCTGCTGCTGCTGCTAAGTTGCTTCAGTTGTGTCCGACTCTGTGCGACCCCATAGATGGCAGCCCACCAGGCTCCGCTCAAAAACAAAACAACAAGAACATTATTTTTTTAAAAAATGGGGAAAGGACTTGAATGACATTTCTTCAAAGATCATATATAGATGGCCAATACGCACATGAAAAGATGCCCAGTGTAAATAATCATCAAGGAGATGCAAATCAAAATCACAATGAGCTACCATCTCATGCCCATTAGAATGACTTGTTGCTATTTAGTTGTTAAGTTGTGCAGATTCTTTTGCGACTGCATGGACTGTAGCCTAGCAGGCTCCTCTGTCCACTGGATTTCCCAGCCAAGAATACTGGAGTGAGTTGCCATTTCCTTTCCCAGGGGATCCTCCCTATCCAAAGATTGAACCTGAGTCTCCTACATTGGCAGGTGGGTTCTTTACCATTGAGCCACCTGGGAAGCCCCATTAGAATGACTACTATTAAATAAACATAAGAGTTGGTGAAGATGCAGAAAAATTTGGACCATGACTGTCAATGATAATGTAAAATGCAGCAGCAGCTATGGGAAAAAGTATAGCAGTTCCTCAAAAAATTAAAAATAGAATTATCATATGATATAGCAATTTCACTTCTTATATACCCAAAAGAACTGAAAGCAGGATGTTAATGAGATATTTGCACACTCATGTTCACAGCAGCTATTTCTAAGAAACAAGACACTGAATTAACTCAAATGTTCATCAACAAATAAATGGATAAACAAGATGTGGTGCATACTGAAGGGGATCAAAACATGTTATTTCAAAATATGCTGCTTTAGCATATTGATTATTTTGAGCTGAAGGTAACTAACAGGAGACACAGTAGGGCTCTCTGCCCTCCCCATTTCTGCCTAAAAATATGGCATAAATTTCCCCTAAGAAATGTACTCTTCCAGTACCAGGAAGAAGAAAACATTCTTACCACTGGAGATGAAGCATAGGTGCTGAGATAAGCCTGTTACAAGCAAACCTTACAAAACCACCTGCATCCTCCATTAGCGTCCCCCATGTACTTCCAAGTCACTTTCCCACAGTTACCATCCCCAGAAGCCCAACCCCTTTCCTTTGTCTAGTCAGTTCTCCACAGTTACAACCCTTTATTAAAATAGTATATAACGTCCTGAACGTTTCTTTGGGGTTTTCACTTCTTTTCTATGAAGCCCCCTGCGAAACATAAAAAATATTAACATCAACTAAATTTTTATGATCTTCTCCTGCTGACCTGCCTTTTGTCAGTTTAATTCGCAGGCCCCAGCTGTAAATACCAAGAAAATAAAGGAAAAATTATCCTTCTCTACAATTTATCCAACAGACTATTAGCCTTAAAAAAGAAGGAAATACTGACACATGCTACAACACGAATGAAACTTAAGGACGTAATACTAAATGAAATAAACCAAGTCACAAAATAAAAAATACTGTATGATTCCATTTATGTGAATATCTAGAGTAGTCAAATTCATAGAAACAGAAAGCAAAATGATGATTAACAGGGGTTGATGAGGAAGGGGAAATGAGTCATTGTTTAACTGGTATAGAGTTTCAGTTTTTACAAGACACAAAAGTTCTGGAGACTGGTTACTAGCATCTAGATACATTTAACATTCTGACCTTAGAAATGGTTAAGATGATACATTTGATGTTATATAAGTTTTACCACAATAAAAAAAAAATTAATCAAATGACATTCAAATATGGTGTTTTATCTAAATTTTTTAAATTACTTATAATTTAATACTTACCTACACTGCTAAGAAACATAGTAAGATACAGAATCCTAATAGATCTCCATCGGCTCTTATAATGCTCCTCAGTTTCTATAATATCCCATTCTCTAAGTGTAAAGAAGAAAAAAGTAGTATCAAGTTAGTTCATTATATGCAAATCTTTCTGTGGCCTAATTTTATTTTCTCTCTCCTAAAGTCATGAAAATTATATGACAGAGGTCTAATTTACCAATAATGGTTTTTACTGTATTAATTCATCTATAAATAAGTATTACATCTTTTAATTTCCATGGATTGTATTTATGCATCATTGTGCATAGAAACTAGGGAGACATGAGGTAGCTGAAACAGGCAAAATATTTTGTGAACCAATTATTTTGTTATTGTTGGCATGCTACAAAACTTAGGAACAAAAGTCCTGAAATTTGCTAAACTGACAAAATGAATAAAGTATATAAAAATAAATAAACTAGTTACTTCAATCTCCTACAGGTGGGACAAATAACTAGTAACTATTAAAAGATAATAACAGGGGTTTCCTGGTGGCTCAGTGGTAAAGAATTTACCTGCCAATGCAGGAGACATGGTTTCAATCCCTGGTTCCAGAAGATCCCACATTCTGTGGAGCAACTAAGCCCATGCTCCCTCCAGAGCTCGGGAGCGACAACTCTTGAGCCCAGGTGCCCTGACTACTGAAGCCTGCACACCCTACAGCCGGTAGAAGATAAGTCACTAAAATGAGAAGCCGGTGCAGGGCAATTAGAGAGTAGACCTCACTCGCTGCAACTAGAGAAAAGCTCAAGCTGCAACAATGACCTAGTACAGCCAAAAATAAATTTTCAATTAAAAAAAAAAGATAATAACTGTCACCATGATGACATGCTCTACTTGATGACATCAAATTAACTTTGCTGTAGGAAACTATTTTGGCTGGATACTTGTAGCAAAATTAATGTAAGTGACACCAAGAAGGTTTGATGTGACTTAAGACACTCCTAGCCCTGAGACCTCCTGAAACACTTGCCTTTGCTCCAACATGAGTTACCAGACAAGTTCTGTTAGTGGACCAAAAAGAGACCAAGGCCCCTCCAGGCTGGGCCAAGTTTTCATATAAGCCTGTGACCTGGATTAAGGGTAAGTATATTAATCATATAGACTACTTTTGTCAGGTGATACATTAGTGTGTGTACTCCTTACATTTTCACATATGCATACAAAAAGAGTTAGCAAATTTACCTTAATATGAGCATTATATTTTCAAAGAATTAAGACAAACATAACAGAAAATGACTTTTTACATTCCATATATCAGCAAAATATACACCATTCAATCCTCACACGGAATTCTGGCTTATCTTTAAAATACTGGGTTACTACCATAATTTTAATGAACTCATTTTTATTTTCTGAAGAACAGAAATCTAATTGATAACCATAAAGAAAAGTATCACTAAAATAAGCCTAAACATTTTCAAATAATCAATTTTCTCAGATCCTATCTAAGTCATAGAAAGAACCAAGAGAAGAAAACTATTTGATTCTGAAAAAAATGTAATAAAATTTTTTGAGTAACTTTGACTTGAAAGTCAGTCAAAAGTCTTTCTTCTTTCAATGACAGCTATCAAATATTAAAGGGAAGACAGAAAATCACTATTACTCTCCATGTAACAATGGATAAAAGCAAAGAGCATCAACGAATCCAAAAATAACTGGTTGGAAGGTTACATGGCCTCCAAGTATCACTTGTCTGGCAACTTACTAGTCAGAAAATGGAAAATGAGCCTTTTTAATTGAGAGATATACCAGTAACCCTCTTAACCAAGTAGTCAAGCTTGGCATTCCCAACAGTGGGATAGCCTGGCATCCACTGCCCCAGACATACTGGGATGTTCTCAACATAAGCCATGGGATGTTCTTGCCAGAAATGTTTGACCAGGATCTACTCAGAAACAGTCCACAAATCCAGAATGTGAGATGTTCCAAAGAAAACAGAAAACTAACCTAGACTTGCCAGAGGACTCAACGTTGGGAAGAACAGAAACAGAAGGTCAGGGGACAGTTTTAGGATGGTAGAGTCAAAGACCTAAAGGATCAAAGTCTGAACATTACTTAGGTATGATTTAAAAAATAATAGCTATAAAGTATATTTTTGGGAAAATGTGGAAAAATATAAGTACAGTGTATATATTTTGAATTAATAGTGTATTTTAGCTGTGGTAACAGTGATAAACTGCCATGTAAAAGAATGAATATGTTTTGGGGAGATGTAGGCTGAAGACTACAATATTTAGGATAAAGTGACGTAATGTTTGCAACCTACTTTGAGTGTGTAGAAAGAAAGATTTGAACAGTGTGGAAAAGGCTAACACTGACAGGGTAATTTGATGTTTATTACACTGTATTGTCCATTTTTCTGAATTTAAAATGTTTCAAAACAAATATTTTACTTTTCCTTCTTTTCAATTCAAAAAATAAAACTTTGGTGAAGAAATGGATCTTTTTTCCTTGTTGAAAATAGTAGGAATATAGGAGAATATAACTGTCCTTCAATCAAGTTATCATTTTTACTACATTTTCTTAACCTTAATGATTCAACCAACCCTGTCACATGACTGAGAGTAACTTCCCAAAGGCTTCATTCTTGTATCATTAATGCAAAAGAAAATATTCTGCACTTCCAAGGTGACTTAACATTTTGGTTCCTTTCTATTATCATTGCTGTATTCTGGTATTAGTTCTCCACTTGAGACTCTACTTCAAGTAAAATTGCAGTGCTAAGTGTTTTATCCTGTCCAATATTTTCATTTCAAACTATACCTCAAACGGCAGCATACTTATCAAAGTTGTGACTTAAACAATGAGGAATATACAACATATTGGAGTAAATGGATAACCAAACTTAGCTAGATAAAATTCAACAGGAATAAGTAAAAGGTACCATATTTAGGTTCAATAGATCAAGATCTAACAGAAGGATTCTTGGGTAAGCAGCCATACTTTACTTGCCAAAAAAAGACTGGATTTCCTGAGGGAAAAAATAAAATCGTACCTTTACCAGAGAGCATCTGTGAACTCCTGAAGAGCAAAAAAGAACCCATACTCAAAGAGGATAAGAGAAAGGAGTCTGTGGTCACTGGTAGAATAGTGTAATGATGTAAAGTTAGAGAAATTAAAAGAAAGAAATAAACTGAGAGTGTTTCATAAAGGATCTTCTATACAACCATGAGTGCTAGTAATATCTGTTTTACAGAGATTAGGCTGAAGTTGCAAAGAAAAATTTTAAGCACCTGTAAGACTTTAGGATATTCAACTACTGTCTATATAGGCCAATCTGTCCTACCACTTGTTTCTGTGTGGTCTGTGACCTAAGAATAGTTTTTACAGATGAATACTTGTGATTAATTCCATGACAGAAAACATTAACTTTGAACTCCGATTAAACAAAATGCCAACCTCACAAGAATTCTATTTATCTCACTATTAGACCTGTATTATAAAAAAATTGTACTCTTTTACTGTTAAATTTTAAATTTCATTACTGCAAAAATTTTATGGAAGCTTACTTTCTTGTTATCTAAGTATGTATATAATAACTTTGATTTTGCCTCCTGGCCTGCAAAGCCTAAAATATTTACCATACAGGCCTTTACAAGAAAAGTTTACCAACCCCTGTGCTCTTAAACTCTATGGATAGGGTCAGTGGGGATCACTAAGGACTCACCACATCAGTAAATCAGAATCAGCCTTCTTAGTGATGAACAGTTGGTGGTGAAATAGATTCATGTTTTTGCAATTTATTCAAAGAGAACAGGGCTTACTAATTAGTGTTACATCTGTTCCTTTTACTAGGGAAACTGTTTTTAAAGACAGTAAACTTACTGAATTATTTTCAAAATACTCCCTTTTTATTCATAAAAATGCTAAATCTAAATTCAGATGGATAAAACATTTGAGTTTAAATGGAACCTAATGAGCATCAGACTAGTTGAAAACAGGGAAAAGAGTACATCAAGGCTGTATATTGTCACCCTGCTTATTATGCAGAATACATCTTGTGAAATGCCGGGCTGGATGAAGCACAAGCTGGAATCAAGATTGCCAGGAGAATATCAATAACCTCAGATACGAGGATGACCCCACCCTTATGGCAGAAAGTGAAGAGGAACTAAAGAGTCTCTTGATGAAGGTTAAAGAGGAGAGTGAAAAAGCTGGCTTACAATTCAACATTCAAAAAACGAAGATCATACAGTCCCACCACTTCATGGCAAACAGATGGGGTAACAATGGAAACAATGACAGAGACTTTTATTTTCTTGGGCTCCCAAATCACTGCAGATGGTGACTGCAGCCATGAAATTAAAAGACACTTGCTTCTTGGAAGAAAAGCTATGACCAACCTAGACAGTTCATTTAAAAAACAGAGACATTACTTTGGCAACAAAGGTCCATCTAGTCAAAGCTAACGTCTTACCAGTAGTCATGTACAGATGTGAGAATTGTACCATAAAAGCTGAGCACCAAAGAATTGATGCTTTCAAACTGTGGTGCTGGAGAAGACTCTTCAGAATCCCTTGGACTGCAAGGAGATCAAACCAATCAATCCTAAAGAAAACCAATCCTGAACATTCATTGAAAGGACTGATGCTGAAGCTGAAACTCCAATACTTTGGCCACGTGAAGCGAAGAGCCAACTCATTGGAAAAGACATTGATGCTAGGAAAGACTGAAGGCAGGGGGCGAAAGGGACAACAGAGGATGAGATGGTTGGATGGCATCACTGACTTAATAGACATGAGTTTGAATAAGCGTCGGGAGATGGTGAAGGACAGGAAAGCCTGGAATGCTGCAGTCCACTGTGTCGCAAAGAGACAGACATGACTGAGCGATGCAACAACCATAACAACATTATCGTTTACTTGGACAAAATTGAAGCTAAGAATTAAGTGGAAAAAAAAATTCCCTTCCTAAAGTAGATTTATTTGGTGGCTCAGACGGTAAGGAATCTGCCTGCAAGGCAGGAGACCCAGGTTTGATCCGTGGGTCAGGAAGATTCCCCTGGAGAAGGGAATGGCTACCCAATCCAGTATTCTTTCCTGGAGAATTCCATGGACAGAGGAGTCTGACTGGCTACAGTCCATGGAGTCACAAAGAGTCAGACACGACTGAATAACTAACCCTTATTTGGACAAAGTGACAGAATGTACCCTAAGACTACATCTAACCATAATTCAAGGATCCTTGAATCTACATGGAAAACTCCCAAGGACTAGGAAGAAGCAAAAATAATGCTAAGAAATTTAAAAGTCACATAGTCCATGCACTCAAGTTCATACACTTGATTAGTAGGAGAGATCTTTAGCTTTCATTCAGAGCTTCTGTGTTCTGCTGCTAAGTCACTTCAGTCGTGTCCGACTCTGTGCGACCCCATAGACAACTACCCACAATTCTATTAAACTTACATATATGATTTTCAAAGCCACAGCAAATTAGAAATCCCAAAGTAAAGCTGGGGGAAGAGAGGTTTGCTGACACCAACAAAAGCAGAGGTTGCCAACAGGTAACAAAAATATGAGGAGAAACAGTTTGCTAGAAACAGAATAGGCAGGGGAAAAAAAAAAAAAACAGATGTGAAAAGTATGGCACTGTAGAACAAATCAGTATAGAAGCGCATAGTCACAAATGCTTCATTAAGCCCAGAGGACGTCACTCTATTACACTATACTTCCGAAGTAATATTCATTTTAATAATCTCAAAAAAAACTAAATAAAATTAATTTCATATATTCTGTTTAGTGGATCGGGGATTCGACAAACATTTTCCACAGGCTTTCAAACGAAGTGCTTTTTAAAAAAGGTTTGGTACTTAAGAGGGACAAAAGAGCTAAAATTAACACGTTTGTAGACAGCTGAAGCTTACCTGTGAACTTATTGGTTAACTTACTGTGATAATGATGTATGTATAACATAAAATGATACTTAACTTCGTATTCCTAAATGTGAAAATACATACTTGATTGCGTAGTAAGAAACAAACAATTCTGAACCACAGTCCATAAACTAGGGTCAAAATACACCTCATCACCTAAATGCTTAAAAATTAGTTATTACTTATACATTTGGCATAGGACAAAGATGAGTTCATCTTAGGTTTACTTGCAAAAAAGTATCATTATCAGGCAATCAGTCAAGTGACTATTAAGGCCAAGTACCGATTAAAACAGCGTGAAACGTATACAGTGGTCGGTTCTGTAACGGGCCAATTGGTTGCTGCATCACCAACGGAGCGAAAGTACAAGAAGCAGTTTGCATTTCTCTAACACCTTCACCAGAACCCGCCGGCTCAAAGGTGCTCCGCAACTCGATGCCCTTTCTAGAAAGTGGCAGCGCATCTTGCAATCTCGCGCGACTTGCCGCCGGCTGCAGCCGCTCTGGCACCCCTTATTTTGCCCACTAAGCCTGATGCAGGGAAAGGCGCCAGTTCCAACTGCGCAGGAGAGTGAGGGGAGCCTTCCCCCAACATCCGCTCACCTGCTTCCGGGTGTCCTGTCCCCTAAGAGCGGCTCCTGCTCAGAATCAACCGCTAAACTCGCCATAGTTACAGCTCCCACAAGGCTTGGGGCCAACTCTCGCGACAACTCCTGCTCCCTCCCTTTCAGGACGTCCTGAAGCTGTCAAAACAGGCCGGCAAGTGCGCGGGCACGCCAGACGACCAGAGAGGGCGGAGCGCCCCCGGGTCAGAGGCGGGGTCACGCAGGCGGCGGGGCGGTGCCGAGCTGATGATGGGGGTTAAGGGCGGAGCTTTAAGTCCTCATCCTCCTCTCGAGTCCGAGCCTCTCCGCCTCCAGGGAGGGTTGGGGGCGTGTCCGAACAGCCACTCTGCCCAGAGTTCATCCTCCTCCCTACACGGCTCTGTCGTCTACCTCTCGCTTCTCAGTTTCTGGGGAGACTGTTGTCACTGCGTTTGGGGCTCAGAAGGACGGCGAGTCCCAGGAGCCTAGGGAACCGTGGCGCTGGGAGTCTCGGCCAGCTGGACAGCAGGCGTCTGCCAAGCGGCCACTGAGTGAGTAGCTGTTCCAGGCCGCGCTCTCCAAGCCTCTTGCAGCGCTTGCCTACGTGCCAGGAGGCAAGTACCGAGAGCGCAAGGCTTGGCGGGAGACTCGGGGGTCCCGGCCGGAGTGAGGTGGGCTGGCGGGCTGTCCCTCCGCCTGTGGAAGGTGGAAGTGTCTACGCGCCGTGGTTTTCTTTGCTCGGCTAACTTCAAAGGCACCTTATCCGTACTGCCTTATTAGGACCTGGAATGGAGATGAGGTCCAACTGCTCCTCAGATTCGAACCCTTTGCAGCCTGCGTGGACTGGGGGCTTCAGCCTTGCAAGAGGTCACTCAGCAGAGTCTGCTGCTGTAACCTGGGGGTTAGAAAAGACACAGCACCAGTTTGACAATGACCAGCTCTTTTCATCACAAGGAATATGACAATATTAAGAAGTATGTTATGGGTTGTTTTTGTTTCAGTAGATCATGGTGCTGTTTCTTTCCTGGCGCTTACATGTTAACATCTTACCCCTACAAGCAGTCTAGTAAGCTAATTGGTAGCAGCAGTCATGTGTGTCACAATTACCTTGTTATTAGCACTAGATACATTCTTATGTGATTTCATCTGATCACAACAGTCCTATGAGATAGGTAAAGCAGACACATTTCTACTTTACAGAGAACTAAGGCCTAGAGAAGTTAATAACTTACCCAGAATCACTCACTGAAAGTGGCAGAGTTGGACCCAGATTCAATTCTTTTGATCAATATTTATGAGCACTTATCCTGTGCCAGGCCCTGTACTAGTTAACGTGTTGTATGGTAATATACCATCACTTCTGATCTTTGTCTTGTTTGTGACCTTGTGTGTATCCTGTTAGACACATTCCACTGGTAAACAACTAAACTTGAAATGTGTTTATTAGTTCAGGATTATCTTCTGAATCCAGACCTGACACTGTGTACTGGATTCAGTCTTGCAGATTTGTTTGTAACAATTTACAAAAACATATCAGATTTCTATGACTGGTTCCAAAAAAGTACATGGGTAAAATTAGTATTTTTTGTCATGATGTTGCTTTAATATATCTTTGACTTCTTTTTTAATCTCTGGAGTCTAGCACAGTGTATGGCATATATACATACATATATATATTTGACAAAGGAATTTTTAGCCAATATTGCACCTAGCAGAATGGTTACTAAATAATATATGTTGAATGAATACTTACTGAATTGCTTCATTTCATCCCTTCAACAATCCTCGAAAGTGGAATTGTCTCGAGCATACAAGGAAATTGAAAGTATGGAGATTAAGTAATATACTTAAGTAATATGCTTAAGTAATTAGCAATAGAACTAGAATCTCAGAAACACAGGACTCTTGACTATAAAGCCTGTGCTTTTCAGCACCAGTCTTCCTATGAAAAAAATGTAAAGAAGAATCTTTTCCCATATCTCTCAAAATATTTCAAAATAGATTATCAATTTTTATATAAATGAAATAATTATCTATTATGTATTAGGCCAGCTGTTATTCCCTTTTTATAGTTTAAGGTGGCTTACTCAAGGTCACACTGCTAGTGGAGGAACCCAGGTCTTCTGACACGGCTGTTTTCCATTGTTGCCTCCAAGTGATGACTTTAGATGGCAGAAGTACATGGAATGAAACAACTGATGAAATGTAAATAAGCTCTGTGTATTGTACCAATTAAAAAAAAAGAACAAATCATTTCTTAGGAAACATACAACACTCAAAGTAAACATTTTTTAAAAATGTTTAAAAACCTAATTATTTCTTTTAAAGCCCGTGGAAAAGTAGAACTAAATTTGAAATTTGATTATTTGCTGAATGTTTCACATAAGCCTATGAGACAGTCTGCCTGTTGGATTTCCCTAGGTGACTGCTTAGAATAGAATACATAGCAGATAGACAGCTAGACTAGATACCCCTCCAAACAAATAAATAAAGTTGTTTTTTTACTCTTCTCCAGTCGGAGGAGCCTGTTGGGCTGCCGTCTGTAGGGTCGCACAGAGTCGGACACGACTGACGTGACTTAGCTGCAGCAACAGCAGCAGTGTAAGGTTAAAAGGAATTAAATTTGTCAAGGTAGGGTAGTAAATTTTAATAGAGGATATCAGGTGTATCTTAACTCCAGTATAAACTGCTACTTCAATTTGTGTTGAAAATAAGTTATTTAAAAATGTAAAAATTAAGTCTAGATTTTTGTGGATTAAAGTTCTTATACATGGTGTTATAATTTCATGTATGCCTTTGAGATATGTGTGTATCAACCATTTGAGGATAAATGTCCAGAAACAATTAGGGTTGCATTTAAATGCTTATGTACAGAGTGATAAGAGATGAAAGTACTAGATGGCATAATAGATATTGAGTGTGATTTAGCAATGGAGCACATTTCTAGGAAAGACTTCATTCCTTGGCACTGTGCTAGAACTTCTATTTTTGTTTCACTTTGTTTTTCTTTTTTGCGTTGGCTATATAAAAGTATAGATGACAATTGTGTCAGTCTGGCTTGATACACACTTGGAAAGTGGGTCCGGTTTCTGCAGAAGCTCACTAATGTCAGTCGAGGGCTTTAAAAAGTATCTGATGTGGCTCCAGATGGTACCTTCTCATGGTAAATGGGAGTTATCTTTACCCTGGGTTTGGATTAAAATCTGTTTATGGTGGCACTGGATAGCAGTTAGCCCTGCTTGGAAAAACCTACAAGTTTAGAGCATCCCAGAAAACTTGGTTTTTTATATTGTTCTTAGTGATGAAATGGGGTTTAAGATCTTGAAGAAGGAAATGGCAAATCACTCTATTTTTGCCGGAGAACCTTGCTGGCAGGCTACAGCCCGCAGGGTCGCAAAGAGTCCGACACCACTTAACAACTGAGCTTTTAATGTAACCCCAGAGTCCCAGAGGGCTTCTAGGAAGAACCCGCCTGCCTAATGCAGGGGATATAAGAGACGAGGGTTTGATCCCTGGGTCAAGAAGATCCTCTGGAGGAGGAAATGGCAACCCACTCCAATATTCTTGCCTGGAGAATTCTATGGACAGAGGAATCTGGCAGGCTACAGTCCATGGGATTGCAAAAGAGTTGGACACTTTGGACTTAGCTACTAAACGGCAACAACAATAAATATAGTACTTTACAAAATATTTGAAGAGTTCACTTTTCTCAGGTTCATTTCCATTCTTTGGGGGTCTCCCTGGTGGCTCAGATGGTAAAGAATCTGCCTGCAATGACAGAGACCCGAGTTAAAATCTCTGGGTAGGGAAGATCCCCTGGAGAAGTGAGTGTCTACCCACTCCAGTGTTCTTACCTGAAGTGGATAAAGGAATCTGGCAGCCTATAGTCCATGGGGTCACAAAGAGTTGGACACCACTGAGTGACTAACACTTTCACTTTCACTTTTTCCTGTTCTTTGGCAACTTTCTACCTTTTCTTTTTTTTTGGCCATGCTGTGTGGCATGCATTATCCTAATTCCCTGACCAGGGGTGGAACCCATGTCCCCTGCATTGGAATCACGGAATCTTAACCACTGGACCATCAGGAAAGTCCTGCAACTTTCTGCTTTTGTGTGTTTGTTTTAGCTTGTTTATCTGTTACCAACTCAGAAGAATATGATGTAGAAAAATGGGTTGTCTCACATACTTTTGTTACTGTAAAACACGAGTGTTGGGATTTTGTTCTTTTTTACACTAACTTGGAATATGCATATTGCTGTTGATGGTATGGATGTAACAGGAAGATATGGACCATCCTCCCCCATTCTTTTCCTGCCACTGTAAAGAAAGTAAGTAGTCTAAAATACTTGCAAAAAATTGTGAAGTCCTGTGTTGTAATGACATGCCATTGTTCTCCTACAGTGTGATAAATGTACACAAAAATGTATCAATACTATTTTTTGAACAATTCCAGAAAGATCCAAAGAATAAAATAATTAAAATTATCATTTATCACTCAGTATTGTCTTTTCTATATGCTAGAGTTGCATATCTTAATATATAGAGTTGGTCTCTTAAGCAACCCCATGGACTATACAATCCATGGAATTCTCCAGGCCAGAATACTGGAGTGGGTAGCCTTTCCCTTCCCCAAGGGATCTTCCCAACCCAGGGATCGAACCCAGTTCTTTGCATTGCAGGCGAATTCTTTGCCAGCTTAGCTACAAGGGAAGCCCTTATTTGAAATATGGAACACTAACTCAGAATTTTGCTATTTGGTTAAAGAATAAACTGTTCCATTTGCTTCACCAGCTTTTTTTTTTTTTTTCTTTACAGGGTAAATGTCAATATGTGTAGCCATTGATCGCAGTTCCTGGGGTGGAGCTCCTAAAACTCTTGAAATTCACTGAATGATAGGAGTGTCTTTATGCTAATGAGGTGACTCAAGGTGGGGCCCTAGATAGATTCAGGACAGTTTCTGCCTGGACACCAGAAAGACCAACTATTTGGTCTACTGCAGCTGGGTATACTCAGCTCAACTCTGATGTTAATCACCCACAGATTAACACCACAGGAGTTAGTGCAGTTCCCACCAGTTAAAGGTTCAGTCCTCCAGATGCCATTGCTTCCAATGCCAACCACACTTTTAACTGACTTGGCTATAGGGAGTTCCTGTGACCACTTGGGTTAATAATTTGCTGGAACAACTCAAAAGAACTACTTAAACCACTATACTATTCTTCTTCTAGCTTCTTAATAAGGGATACAACTTGGCAACAGCCCCATGAAGAGAAAATTGAGGCAAGTCATAAGAGGGAGTGTGAAGTTTCCATTTTCTTTTATTCCAGAGTCAGTGTGCATCATTCTCCAACACAGGTTCATTAACCAAGAAGCTCTGCCATGCCTCAGTGTCTGTAGAGTTATCATCGGGGTCTTCATGATTGATTGGATCCTTAGCAATGTGATTCAGTGCATCTCCGGCTCCTTACCTCTCTTGGAGGTCAGGCTGGCCCGAAGTCAGCCCTCTAATCAAATAGTTGGTCTTTCTGGTGTCCAGGCAGAAATTATCCTGACTCTATCTAGGGCCCCACCTTGAGTCACCTCATTAGCATAAAGACACTCCTATCATTCATCGAATTCCAAGAGTTTTAGGAGCTCCACCCCAGGAACTGCGATCAAAGGCTACACATATTGACATTTACCCTGTAAAGAAAAAAAAAAAAAGCTGATCAAGCAATTTAAACATAAACTTTATATACTTACATGATTTTAATAATTGCACTAAATTAGAAAATATATATGATGAGGACAGCATTTTAGAAGCCAGTTTACCTTTTATAATTTGTTTAGTGAGTAAAAAACAAAATGTTATAAAAAAAAAAATACTAAGATGCAATGGTCTTTATTTTGCTTTGAGGGATTTTGTTTGTTTCTCTGGGCAGGTGTTCTTGAGTGAATGGAAATATATAAATGTGATTTAGACAAACTTTCAAGAGCTCACTTGCTTATAGACAGATGTTTATTCAGATCTATGCAATTTGTGTGTTTTCCTGTTGGTGGTACAGTGAGAAGATGGTGATTGTCACCTCTGGCATTGAGAGCCATGAGGGTGTCAGCCCAGTCATTTTACTCAAAGCCTGAGATGTACAATTGGTTTCTCCCCGTGTGACAGTCTCTAAGGTAGCCCTCCTGTTTACTTCTTTGGGTAGTCCCCTCCCTTTGAGTGGGCGGGACTGTATAAGACTTTATCTTGTCAGCACACTCACTCTCACTGTCCTGTTGGCCTTAAAGAAGTAGACTTTTGTGAACTTGCTATGAAGAGAGCCATGTGGTAGGGAGCTGTGAGTAGTCCCTAGCAGCTGAGGCTGGCCTCTAGCTGAGCAAAATAATGAAGCTGAAATGAATTTTGTTAACAACCTGAGTGAACTTAAAAGCGGTTCTTCTCCATTCAAGCTTCCAAATGAGAATGCAGCCCAGCAAACAACCTTGATAAGAGTTACATGATACCCTGAAGCAGAAACCCAAGTAGCCTGTGTTCTTGGAACTAATCCTCAAGACAGGGGAAGTGAGAAGACAGAGGGTGGGGGCAGAGGGAGGGGAGGGACCAACTTGATTCAGAAGATTTGTTTCTCAGATTCTTTTATTTAAAGGTCTTAGTGAAGTCTTCAAATATTTAAATTACACAGTAGTGTTTTTTGAAGAGAATAGTAAGAGCCTTGAGTTCTGTTCTAGGGTCAATAGAATTACTTACTAGGGTCAAATGAATTATTTCTGCTTACTGAGAAAGTTGTTAAGAGGAAATTGTCAAGTTTACTTCCTCTGAAAAATTTTGAAGAGAAACTATCAAATCAAATCAACTCCAACTTCTAAAATGGTTTCATATTTTTATGGTAAAATACACATCGCATAAAATTCACCAACTTAGCCATTTTTAATTGTATGGTTTGGTGGTATTGGGTGCACCTGTCACCACCATCCACCTGTAGAATTCTCAGTGTGCAAAACTGAAACTGTACACCCATCACCCTCCTCCATTTCCCCTTCCCCTCAGCCCTTGATAACCACCACTCTGCTTTCCATGTGTGAATCTGGCTGCTCGAGGTATCTCATAAATGTAGCATCGTATAGTGTAACATTTGTTAGAATTTTACTCCTTTTTTAAGGCTGAATAACGCAATGCATCATTGTGTGTATATTTCCGGCTTCCCTGGTAGCTCAGCCGACAAAGAATTTGCCTGCAATGCAGGACACCCGCATTCAATTCCTGGGTCAGGAAGATCCCCTAGAGAAGGAATAGGCTACCCACTCCAATATTTTTGGGCTTCCCTGCTGGCTCCACGATAAAGAATCTGCCTGCAATGTGGGAGACCTGAGTTCAATCCCTGGGTTGGGAAGATCCCCTGGAGGAGGGCATGGCAACCCTTTTATTTTTTTTATTTTTAAACTTTACATAATTGTATTAGTTTTGCCAAATATCAAAATGAATCCGCCACAGGTATATATGTGTTCCCCATCCTGAACCCTCCTCCCTCCTCCCTCCCCTCCAGTATTCTTGACTGGAGAATCCCCGTGGAGAGAGGAGCCTGGCGAGCTACAGTCCATGGGGTCACAAAGAGTTGGACACAACTAAGCAACTAAGCACAGCACATGTATATATACATACAATGTATACACAACATTTTGCCTTGCTTCCACTTTTTACAGCTACCAAATTCTAAATTTTAAGACAGAGAGAATATGGCTAATTGAAATTATTTTAGATAGAATACAAATTTTAGGTCTACCCTCTGACATAATGCCTGGAAGCTCAGTAAAGAATCTGCCTGCAATGTGGGAGACCTGGGTTTGATCCCAGAGTTGGGAATATCCCTTGGAGTAGGGAATAGCTACCCACTCCAGTATACTTGCCTGGAGAATTCCATGGACAGAGGCGCCTGACAGGCTACAGTCCATGGGGTTGCTACAGTCCATACAACTGAGCAACTAACATTTTCAATTTTCTGACATAATGAATTCTCTTAAAATCAATATCTGTATTTTATTTATGCCATTTTAGTTTATCTTTGCATTTTTGACAGTGTTGTGATATTCGTGACATACCTATGATTTATTTGATTTTCTAGCTCAAGGGTAAGCAAATTATGGCCTATGGGCCAACCTGCCAGTTTTTGTATGGTCTACAAACTAAGAATAATTTTTGCAGATGTGTGAGCACTCAGTTTGATGATAGGGGTACCAACTATGAACCCCCATTAAGCAAAATCCCAAGTGACCTCTGATAAGAAAAAGGAATTTAACATTTAAAAAATTGAATTTTATATTTACTGCAGTGTTTTAGGGAGTTCTTTTGGATATGGTGCAATGGGTTGGTTTGATTATATAAACATTTAAGAAAACATGTGGAATGCATAAAAAACTAATTTTTAAAATTGGTGGAATGGTGAAAGCTTTTTGCTATGAATCTGATAGGTAAAGACTTCAAATCCAAACTCTATAAAAATTATTATGAATCTTTAAAGTCAACAATCAGTCTCCACTAGATAAATGTTAATAATAGCATAACGTATTTCCTGCTCATTTGAGATCCTATTCTTTGGACCCTCAGTGTTATTTCAGCAAGTCACACTTTTTTCACATCTTCCCTTTTGTGTTTGCATATCTTCTATCTGCCTGACTAATCTCCCTGAAGACTCAGTTAAAACGTTGATTTTTCTTTATAACCTTTCCTTCTTTTTTGTAACTGCTTTTAACTATAAGCATCTATATAAAATACAGGTTGTTCATTTTATGAAAATAAATCAATATACTTATGATTTCTACTTTTATACTTCAGTTTATTTAAAAAGTTACAGAAACAGCAACAACAAATTGTAGTGAACTCCTAACTACTTGGGAAAGTCTCCAAGCTTTGCCTTTCTACACCATCTCTGCAGCCTCTGCGAATGTTCAAATGACGTTGCCTTTGCTAGTACATCACATCTGGTTATTCATACTTCATAGGACGATTCTTACCGTATGCAGACTTTGACTTCACTAGGTGACAGCAAAAGATTTTTCAGCAAACTATGTATCAATGTCAGAATACCACGTAGTTGTAAAACATGTAAAACATGTTCTACATGTAAAACATGTAGAAATGGGTAATTGAGGAAAGCTTGAAAATAGTATATAATTTCGTTCAGTTTAGTCACTCAGTCATGTCTGACTCTTTGCCACCCAATGAATCGCAGCACGCCCAGGCCTCCCTGTCCATCACCAACTCCCAGATCCACCCAAACTCATGTCCATCGAGTCAGTGATGCCATCAAGCCATCTCATCCTCTGTCGTCCCCTTCTCCTCGTGCCCCCAATCCCTCCCAGCATCAGGGTCTTTTCCAATGAGTCAACTCTTTGCATGAGGTGGCCAAAGTATTGGAGTTTCAGCTTCAGCATCAGTCCTTCCAATCAACACCCAGGACTGATCTCTTTAGGATGGACTGGTTGGATCTCCTTGCAGTCCAAGGGACTCTCAAGAGTCTTCTCCAACACCACAGTTTAAAAGCATCAATTCTTCGGTGCTCAGCTTTCTTCACAGTCCAACTCTCACATCCATCCATGACCACTAGACAGACCTTTGTTAGCAAAGTAATGTCTCTGCTTTTTAATATGCTATCTAGGTTGGTCATAACTTTCCTTCCAAGGAGTAAGCATCTTTTAATTTCATGGCTACAGTGTAGTGATTTTGGAGCCCCAAAAAATAAAGTCTGACACTGTTTCCACTGTTTCCCCATCTATTTCCCATGAAGTGATGGGGCCAGATACCATGATCTTCGTTTTCTGAATGTTGAGCTTTAAGCCAGCTTTTTCACTCTCCTCTTTCACTTTCATCAAGAGGCTTTTGAGTTCCTCTTCACTTTCTGCCATAAGGGTGGTGTCATCTGCATATCTGAGGTTATTGATATTTCTCCCGGCAATCTTGATTCCAGCTTGTGTTTCTTCCAGCCCAGCGTTTCTCATGATGTACTCTGCATATAAGTTAAATAAGCAGGGTAACAGTACACAGCCTTGACAGACTCCTTTTCCTACTTGGAACCAGTCTGTTGTTCCATGTCCAGTTCTAAAAATCTTTCAGTCAGAAAATGTTATTTAAAAAAACAAAAGAGAAAATGTTATTTAAGAGGTTGGTGCATTAAGGTAAGGAAATTCTTAGGTTTTTTTGTCCCACAAGATTCAGCTGTAACTAAAGTTGTTAAGTTTAAGTAATAACACACAAAGGCTTTAGCCACTGCCACAAAAACTAGTAACAGGAGTTCCCCTCTCTGATTAACAATGCAAATCAGTTGAGTAGAAAAATTATTAACAGATAATGTCAACATTATTGACATTTCTCCCTTGTTAACATTAAACTGACTGTATTTAAAATATTGACTATACTTTTGTATAGTGGTAAAAGAAAGCCAAATATGTATTTTACTATCATCTGTAGGTATTCTAGAAAGCTTATGTCATTCAGTTCTGGATTAACTTTTAAAGTGACTATTGAAAATTATTAGAATGTTTTAGGAAATGCTTAAAAAAATCTTTTTCAGAGGAAGTGGCAAATAAATGAGTACATAAGGATTCTTCAAATTGATTTTTGCTTTCATCCTCTTCTTTAAATGGAATTGATTTTCCTCCTATAAACTATGATAAATTATAGAAGTCCTATATGATTAGTATTTGATAGATTTGCTCCTTCAATACATTGATATACTAACATGGCCACAATAATATGATAATATCTTAATACAATAATGGTGATAGAAGTTTTGTATGGAATTCTAGTGAAATTTCTTCACAATAATAAACATTTTTGCTGGTCCAGTCATAAAAATAATAAAGGGCTAGTGCAGTTGATGGTGGATTAGATTGTACACTTAATGCAAAGAAGAGCACTAAAATGAACTTGTTTGTTACAAATCAAAGAGTAAAAATATAAGACGTAAATGGTGGTTCCCCCAACATTCAGAGTAATAATAGGTAAGTACTTATGAAACCTCACTGATGGAACTTTTAGTTTCCATTATCCATTTTTCTAAGTAGAATAAACCCTGAACCTGAATCAGGTTTTGCCTGCAAATCAAAACTGCACCATTCGATTTGAAAAGACTGAGGCAGATATTTTTTTAAAAGCTTCAGAACTATTTGGGAAAGACAGATAAGTGGTACAGAAGAGGTCACATTAATTAATTACTGCTTTTCATGCACTGTAGTACAGAAGAGTAGCTAGATCTTCAGTCATGAGTTAGGTCTGTCTCCCGCTTGTTGCGTGACCTTAATCACCTATCCTCCACTTGTCTTGGGGTACTATATCTTTCTTCATAAAAATGTTGGAAGGTTTAAACAAGAACTTGTATATGTGTGTGTGTGTGTGTGTGTGTGTGTGTAGTTTTTAAATGGTGACTGGCAGATAAAACAGTATTACATATTAGCCACTCCTATTGTTATCAACAGATATTGAGTATTTGCTGTCAGTCACTGTGCTGAGAATGGGAAGGTGCTGCCTTAGAGAATTCAGTTTACTGATGCTCAGAGCTCTACTTCATCTTCTCTACTTTCGTCCTAGTTCTTTTTTCCTGTATCTTTTATCTTATTCGCAAGAGAATAAATTCAAGGTTCTAGATTAATCTCATTATTTCATTGTCCCCCAATCTTATTGGTATATAATGTCATATTAAGTATTCAACACAATGAGTTGATATATGTATATATTGTGATGCATTTACCACAAGTTTAGATAACATCCATCAGTCTGTAACCAGAGTTACAATTTTTTTTTCCTATAAGATAAGTAAGTCATGGGGATGTAATGTACAGCATAGTAACTATTGTTAACAATACTGTGTTGTATATTGGAAAGTTGCTAAGAGTAGATCAATCTTTACTTTGTACCTAATATGTAAAGAGAGAGTTAGAAAATTGACCTGCTGAGTAAAATAAAATATTTCAAGGTCATTTAAATGTTTGTTTTGTAGATGTTTGTTTGCTACTGATGGGTGTGAGCAAGTTAGATATTCTATACCGGAGACTACTCCTTACAAAACTTTTTATCAGAGGATGGGGAAGGCCAGAGGATCTCAAAAGGTAAGCAGTTTCTCTGCATGGCTTGCTCCAAGTTTGTTGTTTTAGTAAACATTTAAAATTTCATTTCAGTTTTTAAAAAAGCCTTTTTCTATAAATATAAAGTGATTTGTAAGTTAAGCATTAACTATTAAATAAAAAAAGAAATTATTTTCTTTTATCTAATTATTGCTGTTAAGTTTTAACTCACATAATCATAAATTGAACTATTTTTAAAAGTAATTCAGACTTATAAATAAAGAACTTTCAGACATAGATTTTTAACTTTAGTAATTATTGCTTAGAGTTTTCAAGGACTGAACTTTCTTGAATAACTTGAATTTGTGATAACTATAAAACTGTGATATACTATATAGCTCATGGAAATATTTGGATATCTGAAAATTAATTCAGGATTTGCACCTTTAATTTTGAGACTTGCATATGTTAATTATTTTCAGAACAATGATATTTCTCATGTTTTTTCTGAAACAAAATTTCAGTCTTGAAAAAAACCAAAGCCTAATTTTTTGTTTAATTATTAAAATTAAATTTTAATACAGTTTGTAAACTGGACTTGCTAATTTTTAGTTACTTTTCATCAGTCTCAATATAATGGGAATAATGAATTTTTTTCCTTTTCTTCCCTTCCCATAATAGACTCTTTGAATTCAGAAAGATTATTGGAAATCGAGAAAGATGTCAGAATCTGGTTTCAAGTGATTATCCAGTGTACATTGATAAGGTATTAAAATGAAAGAAATGCAATTATAGAAATTCAGGTTTTATATAACTGTGTGGCAAGAGTGGGCTGAATGTTGGAGTATAATAACAGTGAATTCTAAAACATGAGTACAGTATACATTTTTTTCATTTTATATTTTTTTAAATGTTATTATTGTATATATTCTAACTGAATGCTTACAGTAACTTGCATGTTTATATATAGGAGCATATTTTTAACACTTAGATAAATACAAGAAAATATTTAGGGCTGGGTCTTTTTGAACCTCATCTTTTATCTTTAGGCTCAAGAAAGTTAAAGTAAATTATTCAACATTTCAGAAGAATTGCAAATAATACAGGGAAGTACTATAGTTAGAGAATCAGCACATGAAAAGTTGTTAGCAAAACAATTGTATAACATCAGGGAATTCTCATGGGATACAGTTAATTACTGAGAGAAGGATAGAAAGAAAATGCTATAAAATTAGAGAATATGAGAAAATGTTTTTGAAATAGTTTTGTTTTTAAGCAACCATGTTTTTTTGTAAAATATTTCTAGATTTATGTAACTGGATATTTAGTGTTGTTGGGGAGGAGCTGCAAATGGTTAAACTTCACATCCCTCACTGCCATCAACCAAAATAACTCCACTTTCATCTCTTTTATATATTGGATAAAAGACTTCCACTGCTAAACACAGGATCTTGTAAATTGGAAATCCCTCCTCTATACCATATAGCAGTTCCTTATATCTTATGGATTTAGAACATTTCTCCCTCAAACTTGGCTAAATATTTCCATTTTCTCTATTTTCTTCTACTAAAGACTCATAGGCTTAAACAAATTTAAAACATACCATGTAAAGATCAGAACTCTAACTCAGGGCCACTTTTTATCCCCTATTTCCATTTTCCTCCCTGTTTCCTCCCCATTTTCCTCCTGGGAGGAATTACTGTTAGGATTTTAGAATGCTTTCTTGCAGATATCCTTCCTCTCCCCCAACCTTATCTCACTCTCACTCTCAGTTTTCAAACATTGAGAAATAATTCAAATACAGAAAAATCACCCTTTTAAAATGTACAATTCAGTGTAGTTTTTTACTATATTCCAAGATGTGCAGCTATCCCTGTCTAATTCCAGAACTGTTTATTGCCCCCAGAAGAAACCCTATACCCGTTAGTTGTCACCTGCCACTTCCCTAGCCTCTCACCTGCTGGTAATCACTCATTTGTTGTCTCTGTGGATTCACCTGTTCTGGGTATTTCTTATAAATGGAATCATCCAACATGTGGCATTTTGTTTCTGGCTTATTTCACTTAGCAGATTTTTAAGGTTCACCCATGTTGTACCATGTACCAGTGCTTCATTCTTTTTTATGGCTAAATATTCCAGTATAAATATGTACATTTTGTTTATTCATTTATTGATGAGCATTTGAGTTGTTTCTGTTTTTTAACTATTATGAGTAATAATACCATGAATATTCATGTACTAGTGTTTTGTGGAGGAGAAGGCAATGGCACCCCACTCCAGTACTCTTGCCTGGAAAATCCCATGGATGGAGAAGCCTGGTGGGCTGCAGTCCATGGGGTCGGGAAGAGTCGGACACGACTGAGCAACTTCACTTTCACTTTTTAGTTTCATGCATTGGAGAAGGAAATGGCAACCCACTCCAGTGTTCTTGCCTGGAGAATCCCAGGGAGGGGGAGCCTGGTGGGCTGCCGTCTCTGGGGTCACACAGAGTCGGACACAACTGAAGCAACTTAGCAGCAGCAGCAGAAGCAGTGTTTTGTGGATATACGTTTTCAGTTCTCTTGGGTATACACCTAGGAATGAAATTGCTCAGTCACATGGTAATTCTGTGCTTCAATTTTTAACAAATTGTCAACTGTTTTCCAAAGGGCACTTTAAAACTTTCCCACAAGCAGTGTATAATGCTTTCAGTTTCTCCACATCCTTACTAATATTTCTACTTGCCCTAGCCTTCCTAATGGGTGTGAAGTATACTTTATTGTGATTTTGATATGCCTTTCCCTAATGACTGTGATGTTGAGCATCTTTTCATATTCTTATTGGTCATTCATTTGAGAAATGTCTATGAAACCCTTGCCCATTTTTAATTGGGTTATTCATCTTTTTAGTGTTGAGTTGTAGCTTGCTTAATTTTTAAATCTATATTCTGTATGATTCTGAGAGTGTTTTTTTTTCTTATCAAATTGCCATTTCTCCCAACACTATTTGTTGAATTATTATTCCCTTTCACATTAGGTTGTGCCTCCTCCTTTTTCAAATAATTAATTCTTCTAAAATAGATAAAAGTTTAAAACTGTAAGAGGCACAAAGATGACTAAATGTAAAGATTTCTTGGATTAAAATTTCATATTATATATATTAGGTCTCCTTACCATTTTTTTTTTTTTTTAGAGAAAATGCAGTGTAATCCCAATTAAAGTATTCAGTTTAGCACTAAAGTCCATAAAGTGATCCTTTAATTATTTTGAGAGGGATTCAAATATATATTTGGGAAGTATAGTCAGATCAAGAATACCTGAAAAGGAAGAGTGGTAAGTAAAAACTAGTTCAGTCATATATCAATGGGTATTGTGAGGCACAGCATACTCAACACAGCCTAATACTGGTTTAGAAATAAAATATATGCTAATAAGGCCCAATATATGATTGTAAATAATTTGTCAAAACTTATGGAAGCTTACTTAATGCCCATCTCATCCTCTGTCGTCCCCTTCTCCTGCATTCAATCTTTCCCGGCTTCAGGGTCTTTTCCAATAAGTCAGTCCTTCATATCAGGTGCCCAAAGTATTGGAGTTTCAGCTTCAGCATCAGTCTTTCCAATGAATATTCAGAACTGATTTCCTTTAGGATAGACTGGTTGGATCTCCTTGCTGTCCAAGGGACTCTCAAGAGTCTTCTCCAACACCACAGTTCAAAAGCATCAGTTCTTTGGTGCTCAGCTTTCTTTATAGGCCAACTCTCACTTCCATACATGACAGCTGGGAAAACCATAGCTTTCACTAGACGGACCTTTGTTGGCAAAGTAATGTCTCTGCTTTTTAATATGCTGTCTAGGTTGGTCATAACTTTCCTTCCAAGTAATAAGCATCTTTTAATTTCATGGCTGCAGTCACTATCTGCAGTGATTTTGGAGCCCAGAAAAATAAAGTCTCTCACTGCTTCCATTGTTTCCCCATCTATTTGCCATGAAGTGAAGGGACCGGATGCCATGATCTTCGTTTTCTGAATATTGAGTTTTAAGCCAGTTCTTTCACTCTCCTTTTTCACTTTATCAAGAGGCTCTTTAGTTCTTCTTCACTTTCTGCCATAAGGGTGGTGTCATCTGCATATCTGAGGTTATTGATATTTCTCCCGGCAATCTTGATTCCAGCTTGTGCCTCATCCTGCCCAGTATTTCTCATGATGTACTCTGCATAGAAGTTAAATAAGCAGGGTGACAATATACAGCCTTGACGTACTCCTTTTCCTATTTGGAACCAGTCTGTTGTTCCATGTCCAGTTCTAACTGTTGCTTCCTGACCTGCATACAGATTTCTCAGGAGGCGGGTCAGGTGGTCTGGTATTCCCATCTCTTTAAAAATGTTTTACAGTTTGTTGTGATTCACACAGTCAAAGGCTTTGGCGTAGTCGATAAAGCAGAAGTAGATGTTTTTCTGGAACTCTCTTGCTTTTTCGATGATCCAACGGATGTTGGCAATTTGATCTCTGGTTCCTCTGCCTTTTCTGAATCCAGCTTGAACATCTGGAAGTTCACGGCTTGGAGAATTTTGAGTATTACTTTGCTAGGATGTGAGATGATTACTTTACTAGCCTGTGAGAACCCCATGAACAGTATGTGATGCTATACTGCTGATTTAATTTTGACTATTATCCTGATAAAGATTTTGTTAATTTTAAAAAATAACTATTCAAGGTGAAAAAAGTTAGGTGTTGAATATTAGCAAATGCCTTTGCTATATATGCAAGTATGACATTTTTCCTTACATGAATCTTACATCAATAGCTTGCCTGAAAATAAGCCATTCTGATATATATAATGTCAACCCTTATTTGACAGTGGTAAATTATAATTTGTTTGTATGTTGTTTTTATACTTAACCTTTATATTGTTGAATTTTTGTAACCAGTATTTTATTTTGTTATTGTACAAATTGTCCTTGTACAATGAGCTTTACTTATAGATTATTTTCCCAAATAGACTAAAGTAAAGGAAATGAAGGAGCCATGTCTCTAGAAAGCAGAATGGTGCAAAAGGATACCTAGGAGTAGGAGTGTGTGTTCAGTCGTGTCTGACTCTTTGTGACTCCATGGACTGAAGCCCACCAGGATTCCCTGTCCATGGAAATCTCCAGGCAAGAACACTGGAGTGGGTTGCCATTTCCTTCTCCAAAATGATACATAGTCAGGAAGAAAAAAATATTTTAATTAAATAAAACTTTTAAATAGAAAAACATCTATGATAGACTGAGATATCTTCATCCTTGTGTATACAACTTGGTTTTGCTTGTTTTTAGATTGAAGAGCAATCAGATTGTAAGATCCTAGATGGACACTTTGTTTCCCCCATGGCCCATTATGTGCCTGATATCATGCCAATTGAATCTGTTATTGCTAGGTAAGAATTTTTATTTAGAAAGTTACGGTAGTAGGTTGTTTATGTTGATGTATGCAATTAATATCAATGTCATTATTTCAAATTACTTTTTAATTACAATAATTATTCAGTATTTTTCCATTAAAATATGGAGGGAGAGTAAAAGTTTAAAGTTTAGTATACATTTGAACTTAAACTGTTACCAGCATAATCTTCAAAATATCAAGAAGCAGTACAATGCTGGGAATACTGAAAGGAGCAGTCATTGTGCTTAGTCGCTTAGTCGTGTCCAACTCTTTTCAAACCCATGGAGGAGCCCGCCAGGGGATGTCCTCCTCCAGGGGATCTTCCCAACCCAGGGATCAAACCCAGATCTCCCACATTGAAGGCAGACTCTACCAACTGAGCCACCAGGGAAGACCAAAATGAAGCAGAACTGTTAACATTGGTAGTTTTGACCATGAGATAGAAAATTAAGAGTTAGTTTGCATGGGCATAGAATAGAAATAATCATTAAACCATCCTAAATTTACTTGTCTATATTCTATTTAACAATTTATTTACAGTAGGTGGGACTTCCCTGATGACTCAGCAGTTAAAGAATCTGCCTGCAGTACAAGAGACACAAGAGGCTCGGGTTTGATCCCTAGGTCAGGAAGATCACCTGGAGAAGGAAATGGCAACCCACTCCAGTATTCTTGCCTGAAGATTCCTGTGGACAGAGGACACAGTCCAAAGGGTCGCATAGAGCCAGACATGACTGAGTGACTAAGCACGTACAAGTAGTGGTGTTTTCCCTTGCCCAGGCAAAGTAAGCTCAGAATTCAGGTTTATATTGCCCGAGACTGCAACCATCTGAGGTCAAACCTTGAGCTGACAGAAAGCAGAATTCTACTATGATAATTATTCCAGAATGTCAGCTGCTAAGAAAACTGAAGAGAAAAATAAATAAGTTTGGGAAGATAAAATTCTGAAAATGGATAGTGGTAGGGGTTGCTCAACAATGTAAATGTACTTAATGTCACTGAACTGTACAATTAAAAATGGTAAATTTTATCTATATATACCTTACTACAATGGTTAAAGTCATATAGGAAAAAACATTATAGAGGAGACCAAATACTATAATAAGAAGACGACAAATAGATATTTTCTGTGGGGGCATGAAAATATTTGCTTTTACCGTCAAACATAAAAGTTTTAATAAATCCTGTCATATACTCCAAATTGAAAAAAAGATGACCATGAACTATTTTGCTGATACATCAACAGCTTGTACAGGCAAGCATTATTCCTGCAAGGAGAAAAAGTAGACCTATCTAAAGAATTGTTTTTCTAGGACTTAATTATATTTGTTGATGTCTTTACAAAATAAGGAAATTTCATTTTGCATATATAAAGTTGTGGTATTGAATAAGGTGAAAATGACTATGCTAAATTCTGTGCTTATAATTAAATATTTTAACACTGTAATACAAAGCAAATTTACAATATCTTTGGGCAAACAGTAGTTTAATCAGTCACTTACAATTTAAATGTCAAAATTCTAAATGATTTTTTCTCCCAAAAAATTTAATTATGGAACTTTAAAGAATTCAAAGCTTGTATTTAAAGCCTTTTAGTTTCACTGATGTGTCGTCTTATTTTAAATAGGTTCCAATTTATTGTGCCTAAAGAGTGGAACAGCAAATACAGACCTGTATGCATTCATCTTGCTGGAACAGGAGATCATGTAAGACTTTATTATGACACCCACCTACTCTCCTTAATAGATGTGTTTATTACATTTTAAAATTTGATTTATTTATTTTATATTTGAATATAGTTTATTTACAATGTTGTCTTAGTTTCAGGTGTACAGCAAAGTGATTCAGTTATACATATACATGTATCCATTGTTTTTCAGATTCTTTTCCCTTATAGGTTATTACAAAATATTTAGTAGAGTTCCCTGTGCTACTTGTCCTTGTTAATTTTCTATTTTATATGTAGTTGTATATGTTAATCTCAAACTTCTAGTTTACTTACTGTATTCTTAAGTAAGTCATCTTTTCTTTCCTTAGTATTACTGGAGACGACGAACACTAATGGCTCGTCCTATGATTAAAGAAGCCCGAATGGCCTCTTTGCTGTTAGAAAACCCTTATTATATCCTTTTATAATACCTTGAAATCTTTTATTTATTTATTTATAGATTTAGTTATCAAAAGGCATGATAGATACTATCCAGCTTTTCTACAGCAGTGAAATTTGTCAGTTCAGAAAATGCTTAAGAAGAAGCAAGAATGAAAAGAAGTGAAAAATTGTTTCATACCTTTTTAAAAGGCAATTTATAGATTTTATTTCTATTATATAATAAAGATAAACTGCCCTTCTGGTTCCTTTGGGTTTTATATGGGAAGTAAGTGTTTGACTTACGAAGGAAGCTCATATTTTAAATGCATGTACATTTAAATATCAGTTGAGGTTTAGAAACAGTTCTTAACTTAAATTTCAAGATGACATCAGACTATTCCCAGAAGAAGGAAGGAAACTGATGCACAGATATAAAGAAATGTTCAGCGTTTGTGGTAATAATAGAAATATAAAGTTAAAGCAGCAATTACAAAAAATTTTTAAAAATAAAACACAGTAGCCATGAGGCTGTTGTGAAATGGGCACTTTCATTACTGATGACTGTTCAACCTTTTGAAAGCATTTTTACTATATGCATTGTGAGCCTTTAAAAATCTCACATCCCTTGACAGAGTGATATTAATTCTGGGAAGTTTACTCTAAGGATAAAACCACTGGAAATAAATTACATGTCTAACAGTAGAAAAATGGTTAATTAAATTGTGGTTTATAACATTAGAATGTTGTATGATTGGTTATTTTATGTTTGTTACTTTTGCCATTTACTACCTGTATAACCTTGAACCTTTTAGTGCCTCAACTTTTCCTTCATAAATGGGAATAATCTCTTAGGTTATTTAAAGTATTAAATGATTATTCCTTTCTAGAACAGTGCCTGGCAAATAACAGTCATTCAGTAGATTTTAGCAAGTTATTATTAAAAGTTTACAATAATGAATGAAAAGTATTTTTAATGCAAAAATAATGTATAAAACTATGATATGACATAGGTATAAAAAAACCTAGAAGAGTAAGTTCATTAAAAAACTGTGCAAAAAAAAAAACTGTGCAGAAGTGAAAATGTTGGAAAGAAGTATACCAAAATATTAATATGGTTTTCTATAGATAAAATAGTTTTTCTTCAAACATGCTTTTCTGTATTTTCAAGATTTTCTGTAAAAATGTATACATGAAGAAAGAAACCAATAAACTTCATTTTAAAATTAAGTTGACAATTACACAACCTTATTGAATATACTAAAAACATTGAGTTGTACACTTTAAATGAGTGAATTGTCTGATTGTGACTATATTTCAATTAAGCTTTTTTAAAAAAGAAAAAGCCTTAAGTTGAAAAACTTGAGAACTTATAAACAGCCTATATGAGATAACTGGAAAATAGTTAATTTCAGCATTAAATTGTCTTCAAATTTAACTGTTTTGCTTAAGTTCATGTGTTTTGAGACACAGTACATTTAATTATTGTCAAACTTTCTCTTTGACCCACATCCTTAAATGGCTGCAGGAAACCCAAGGACCAAATGTAAGTATGTGTTACCTTCATTTTCCATTCTTTATACTAAATTTTCAGCAATTCTGAAATTTTTGGTAGGCTAACCATTTTTAAGTTTAATATCCAAGTGTTATTGGGGAAGATTTTCTGTTATAAAACTGAAAATTTAACGCATATTATCTTAAATTGTTGTTTTAAGCTTTTTGCAATGTCTAATAAAAAGATAAATAAGAAATTTTAATAGGCTGACTAAAGATATATCGTATTTGTAAAACTGTAACCAAAGAAATTAAAAGACTTTCCCTTTTTAAGGTACATTTAGTTTGTGAAATGAAACACTACTCTGTTTATTCTTGCAATGTGTAGTATAGGTAATCTGAAGATAAGCTTTTTTTTTTCTTGTCTTTTAAAATGATAAACTTTTAAATCGGTTTTCTTGTGTTTCCGTAATTTATTAATATATCGTGTTTGATTTTGTTTCATTCAATAGATATTTGACCCTAACCACTGGTAAGATAGCAACAAAACGACAAGGTTCTTACTTTCATAGAGTTTATATTCTAGTATGGGAGCTAGATAAAAATAAAAGATAATTTTAGGTGCTTATCAATGCCATGAAGAAAATGAAGCAGATAAATGGGAGAAAGAATTATAGGGGGTGAGTGCATGGTTGAAGCAGTATTAGATATGAGGACATGATATAATGAAAAGGAACTTCTGGGAGACAGTGAAGGACAGGGAAGCCTGGCGTGCTACAGTGCATGAGGTCACAAAGAGTCGGACATGACATAACGACTAAACAACAACCGTGCTTTGAATTTTACTGTATGTGCATTGGGAAACCTCTGGAGAATTTCAAGCAAAGGAGTGATCTGATCTATGTTTTTAAAGGCCTGTCTGGCTTACTGGGGCAAGAGTAGCAATAAAGTAGCTTCACATAGGAGACTTACAATTCAGTTCAGTTCAGTTGCTCAGTCCTGTCCGACTCTTTGTGAACTCCGACTCTTTGTGACCCCATGAACCGCAGCACGCCAGGCCTCCCTGTCCATCACCAACTCCCAGAGTCCACCCAAACCCATGTCCATTGAGTCGGTGATGCCATCCAGCCTTCTCATCCTCTGCCGTCCCCTTCTCCTCCTGCCTTCAATCTTTCCCAACATCAGGGTCTTTTTCCATGAGACAGTTCTTTGCATCAGGTGGCCAAAGTATTGGAGTTTCAGCTTCAACATCAATCCTTCCAATGAACACCCAGGACTGATCTCCTTTAGAATGGACTGGTTGGATCTCCTTGCAGTCCAAGGAACTCTCAAGAGTCTTCTCCAACACCACAGTTCAAAAGCATCAGTTCTTCTGCGCTTAGCTTTCTTTATAGTCCAACTTTCACATCCATACATGACCACTGGGATAACCATAGCCTTGACTAGACAGACCTTTGTTGGCAAAGTAATATCTCTGCTTTTTAATGTGCTGTCTAGGTTGGTCATAACTTTCCTTCCAAGGAGTAAGCATCTTTTAATTTCATGGCTGCAATCACCATCTGCAGTGATTTTGAAGCCCCAAAAAATAAAGTCTGACAGTTTCCACTGTTTCCCCATCTATTTCCCATGAAGTGATGGGACTAGATGCCATGATCTTAGTTTTCTGAATGTTGAGCTTAAGCCAACTTTTTCACTGTCCTCTTTCACTTTCATCAAGAGGCTTTTTAGTTCCTCTTCACTTTCTGCCATAAGGGTGGTGTCATCTGCATATTTGAGGTTATTGATATTTCTCCCAGCAATCTTGATTCCAGCTTGTGCTTCCTCCAGCCCAGCGTTTCTCATGATGTACTCTGAATATAAGTTAATTTCAATAATGCAGGGGAAATTTTGACTAAAGTCAAGTGGTAGCAGAGGAAATGAAGTACTAATGTACTTTAGATAAAATTTACAAGTTGAAATGGTAAGACTTGTTAAAAAATTGGATATTGTGGGTAAGAGATCAAAGTTCTTCCTTAAACATGTTAAACTTGTAATGACTGTTAGACCTTCAAGTGAAGAAGTAGGAAGATGGAAAGTGCTGGGGAGAGAGAAGTCACGTGTTCAAAGTGGTCATAACAGGCTTCCCAGGTGTCTCAGTGGTAAAGAATCCTCCTACCAAGCAGGAGACCTGGGTTCGATCCCTGGGCTGGGACAATCCCCTGGAGAAGGAAATGGCAATCGACTCCAGTGTTCTTGCCTGAGAAGTCCTATGGAAGAAGAGCCTGGCAGACTACAGTGCATGGGGTCACAAAGAGATGGACACAATTTAGCGAGTAAACCACCACCACCATAGGTCTTTATAAAGTGGTGAGAACATGAAAGAGGTACAGACAAAAGCACAGTGCAGTGGAGGCAAACCTATATTCTGTGAAGGATAGTTTAGAATCTCCGTTCGAATCCTTGTGAAAAGTTAAAATGCAAAACTAAATAGTCCAAGAATTCTTACTCAGGAGCCATGCCATAAATTCAGAACTAGGTGTGTCATATAAGTGGTTAAAAAGTGCAAGAGGTTATTGAGTTCTAAGAAGCAGCATAGGTTTAATAGGAAGACTGTGACTTTGGAGTCATAAATATACTTTGGAATCATACCTTACCATTTGCTAATTGTATGGCCTTGGTCTCTCCAAGTATCAGTTAACTCATTTATGAAGTGGGAATACTAAATAATTTCTTCCATGAAGGATTGTTGAGAATTATGTTTATAAGTTATCCTATCAGATATTATATACCCAAGAAATATAATACTTTATTTTGTTTTTCTTGAACAATTCATCCTAAGAAATTGCCTATAATTTAAATTACAATAAACAGTTCTCTCTCACTTTCATCTCTCTTTCTCTCTCTCTCAAAGCCATCTATGCCTGCTTTCATCAAAAATGGTTAAACCATTTGAGACTCAGTCCATTGTTAACAAAGAACCACTGTCCTAGAACCTACATTAGTAACTTCTATGTAAAAGAACCAACTGAAGTGGAACTAAGAATTCAAACTTCCATACCAGGCTAAAATAAGTAATCAGGAGAACTATGATCATAAATAGAAAATTGGAACAAGGATAGAAATCCAATGTAACAATAAATAGGCCTTTTTATCATGATGAATATAATTTATTTTGGCAAAAGATAGCATAGTTTCTATAAAGAGAAAGCTGCTTTGTGAACTTAACTCTAAGAGGTTATGGTAGGACAGTGGAGATAAGGTCTTCTGGGAGCCAGAGTTCTGTTTTTCAAAGCTTTGCATTCCTATGGCACTTGATTCTTTGCACATAATTATTCAACATAGGCACATAATAATTCTACATAATTATTCTACATATAATAACCATTGACAAAGTGAATTTTTATACATTCTGGCAATGTTTCCTATAGGAGTATGTCTTTATGTGAATTAAATTTTGAAAAATAGATTATAACTTGGTCACTTTAGTAATAAAGTCATATTTTTTATCATTATATAAGAATGGTTCTGGATTCTAAAAATATGTAGTGAAATAATTCTTACAAGTAAATACTTGTATGTACAATCAGTTTCTAAAACAAAGTTTCAGTTGAATTGGTGTGCTTAAATTCATCAAAACATGTATTTTTATAAAAATTATTTTTCTAATAGTCGAGATTTCAGTAATTCAGGAGACTAGTATTAGGTTGAATTCTTTTACATTGCTATTTATTTTCCTTTTGTTACTGTTGCCTTGTTCCTTTTTTAATATTTTAATTTTATTGGAGTATAGTTGATTTACAGTGTTGTGTTAGTTTTAGGTGCACCAAAGTGATTCAGTTATACATCTATTCATTCTTTTTTTAATTCTTCTCTTATATAGGTTATCACAGAATATTGAGTAGTGTTCCCCGTGCTATACAGTATGTCTTTGTTGGTTATCTATTTTATGTATTGTACTGTGGGCATGTTTATTCCAAAGTTCTGATTTATCCCTTCCCTTCACATTTCCCTGTTGGCAGCCATACGTTTATTTTCAATATCTGTAAGTCTGTTTCTGCTTTGTAAATAAGTTTGTTTGTATCCTTTTAAAACTAGATTCCTCATATGAGTGATAGCCTATGATATTTGTCTTTCTTTGTGTGACTGAGTACGGTAATCTTGAGATCCACCCATGTTGCTGCAAATGGCATTATTTCATTCTTTTTTATGGTTGAGTAATAGTCCATTGAATATATGTACCACATCTCTATCATTCTTCTGTCAGTGGGCATTTAGGTTGCTTCCATGTCTTGGAGAAGGAAATGGCAACCCACTCCAGTACTCTTACCTGGAAAATTCCATGGACGGAGAAGCCTGGTAGGCTATTGTCCATGGGGTCTCAAAGAGTTGGACACGACTGAGCAACTTCACTCACTCATGTCTTGGCTATTGTAAATAGTGCTGCAGCGAACGCTGGGATGAGTGTATCCTTTTGGATTTTGGTTTTCACCAGATATATACTCAGGAGTGGGATTGATGGATCATATGGTAGTTATTTATTTATTTTTTTATGGAACTTCCATACTGTTCTCCTTAGTGGTTATACCAATTTACGTTCCAACCAACAGTGTAGGAGGGTTTCCTATTCTCCTTACCCTTTCCAGCATTTACTGTTTGTGGACTTTTTGTTAATGGCCATTCTGACTAGTATGAGGTGTTACTTCATTGTGGTTTTGATTTGCATCTGATAATTAGTGATGTTGAGTATCTTTTCGTGTGCTTTTGGTCATCTGCCTGTCTTCTTTGGAGAAATGTCTCTTTAGATCTTCTGCCCATTTTTTTGAGTGGGTGTTTTTTTTTTTTTAACATAGAGCTGCATGGGCTCTATGTCGGTCACTTTGTTTACACATATTTTCTCCCAGCCTGTGGGTTGTCTTTTTGTTTTGTTTATGGTTTCCTTTGCTGTGCAAAAGGTTTTGAGTTTAATTAGGCCTCATTTGTTTATTTTCATTACTCTGGGAGATAGATCAAAATTGATATTGCTGGACTTCCCTGGCAGTCCATTGGTTAAGACTCTGTGTTTCCAATGCTTGGGGCACAGGTTCAATCCCTGGTCATGGAACTAAGATTCCACATGCTGTGTGGTGCAGCCAAAAAAAAAAAGATATTGCTGTGATTTATGTCAAAGAGTGTTCTGCCTGTGTTTTCCTCTACGAGGTTTTTGTGTTTTTTAATCTTATGGCCACACCACACAGCATGTAGGACCTTATTTTCCTGACCAGGGATCAAACTTGTACCCCCTGCCTTGGAAGTGCAGATTTTCAATGACTAGACTTCCAGGAAAGCCCACTAAGACTTCTTAGTTTCTGGTCTTACATTTAGGTCTTTAATCCATTTTGAGTTTATTTTTGTGTATGGTGTTAGAGAGTTTTTGAATTTCATTCTTTTACATGTAGCTGTCCAGTTTCACCAGCACCACTTATTGAAGAGACTGTCTTTTCTCCATTGTATATTCTTGCCTCTCTTGTCATAAATTAAATGACCATAGGTGCATGAGTTTATTTCTGGGCTTTCTATCCTATTCCATTGATCTAGATTTCTGTTTTTGTGCCATTACCATATTGTCTTGATTACTGTAGCTTTGCAGTACAGTCTGAAATCAGAGAGTCTGACTCCTCCAGACTCCATTTTTATTTCTCAAGATTGCCTTAGCTTTTCGGGGTCTTTTGTGTTTCCATACAAATTTAAGAGTTTTTTGCTCTGGTTCTATGAAAATTATTATTAGGTTTCAATTAAACCTAAACAAAATTAGTATTAGGTTTCAATTCTTTTATATATATATATATATATATTTTTTTTTTTTTTTTTTTAATGTGAGCTTTAAGCTCTATTGTAATTTTTTTTTCCTAAGAAGGGACAACTGTAAATTTGTTCTTCCTTTTATTGATGTGGTAATTTAACTAAAAATTGACAATATAGAAATATTATTTTCCCATACATATTTTAACACTTTTAAGTTCTGTCAAATAAATAATATGTTCTCCTCTGGATTTTGAAATAGCTCAGTAGTTGAAATTCAATGAAGGTTGTATGTTGTCGAGCAGATACAACTTTTTAAATTTTAGGTGATTAATATGTAGAACAATGTTAGCAGCAATTTAATTTTATCAGTTTATACCATTGTTTTATTAATACTTAGCTATCTGGTCCTTTAAAAGAAAAACATGCATTTTAGCTGCCTATTGTAAATTTGTGTGTATAAAAATGTAAAAACATAAATAATTTTCTCTTTTGTTTTGTGAGGCTAGAAGGTCCAGCTTAAAAAACGTGTCCGACCTTTTTGTGATGGGAGGAGCTCTTGTTTTAGAATCTGCAGCTCTCTTGCACTGGCTAGAGAGGGAGGGTTATGGACCTCTAGGAATGACCGGAATATCCATGGGAGGACACGTAAGCATTTTCATTTCAACTTATATTTAATTGTGGTTCTGTTTATAAGATCTATGGAATCAAGCATGGTAATGGATTTATGGCTTGTCCTCTGTGGGCATCTCATAGTAGACCCATGCCAGAGAAAACTGTAGCTTCAAACTATTGCCCTGTCTCCTTACCTGTGGTCTATGAGCACTGAAGAGGGTTGTGAAGTGGGTGGAATGTCTAGAGAATCTAATTATTTACAAATTCACTTTAGGACTTCCCTGGAGGTCCTGTGGTTAAGACTCCATGCTTCCAGTGCGGGGGTGTGGGTTTGATCCCTGGTCAGGGAACTAATGCTGCATGGTATGGCCAAAAGAAAGAAATCACTTTAGGTATAGAATTAATTTTACTTTTGGTGAAAGCAGGAACCAATTTTTTTTAATATTTCTTCTTATTTATTTATTTTACTTAGCTTCTCCAGGTCTTAATTGCAGTACACAGCATCTTATAGTTGCAGCATGTGGAATCTAGTTCCCTGAACAGGGATCCAACCCAGGCTCCTGCATTGAGAGTGCAGAGTCCCAGTCACTGGACCACCAGGGAAATCCTGCAGGAACAGATTCTAAACTTTTATTCCAATTATTAAATAATGATTTTTTTGTGGTTTATGGAGATACTGATTTTACTACTTACTTCACAGCTATATTTCAGGTATTAGATTTAATATTTTTTTAAAAGTTGATAATAAAAATTAGCTTTTCAAATCTCAATGATAAATGCCTTATTTTGCTGTTAAATTCCTGAAGATAGCTGATTTGCAAAACACTTTTCGATTATCTCTTCCCTCCATCCCCATACCATTGACCTATTTTATCTTTGCTTTCTAGAGTGTACAGTCTCCTCATTGGTTTCTCCATTTAGTCTTTTCTCTCCTCAATCTTTTCCTTAAGAGCTTTTTCCCACACTATAACTAGTGTGGTCTTCCTAAATCTGTTCTCTGCTCTCTCCTGCTTAAAACCTCCTGCCAAAGGTTTTACTATGGAACTGGCACTAGCTGTGCATCCCTCTAGTGCCCCCTCACTCCTTATCACCTAGCCAGGTAGCAGCTTGCCCTTCCGCCTCCAGGTTAGAGCATACTTCCTGTGGGAAGCTCTTCCTGATTCCCAGACCTCACTTCATTTTTCAGTAACATGTACTTATTTCTTTGCACTGTGGCTGTTTGTCTAGCAGTCCATTTTCTCTTGGTTGATTCAGTGAGGGCCAGGAACATGACCCTCTGGCTCATTTCTTGGACATAACAATCATTCAGTATGTTTATATCTATATCTATAGATACATATTTTTTATAAATAATTTGAGTTATAAGATTAAGTTTAAAAACTTACTCAGACTGGAAATAGAACTGCCTTATGATCCAGCAATCCCACTGCTGGGCATACACACTGAGGAAACCAGAAGGGAAAGAGACACGTGTACCCCAATGTTCATTGCAGCACTGTTTATAATAGCCAGGACATGGAAGCAACCTAGATGTCCATCAGCAGATGAATGGATAAGAAAGCTATGGTACATATACACAATGGAGTATTACTCAGCCATTAAAAAGAATACATTTGAATCAGTTCTAATGAGGTGGATGAAACTGGAGCCTATTATACAGAGCGAAGTAAGCCAGAAAGAAAAACACCAATACAGTATACTAATGCATATATATGGAATTTAGAAAGATGGTAACAATAACCCTGTGTACGAGACAGCAAAAGAGACACTGATATATAGAACAGTCTTATGGACTCTGTGGGAGAGGGAGAGGGTGGGAAGATTTGGGAGAATGGCATTGAAACATGTATAATATCATGTATGAAACGAGTCGCCAGTCCAGGTTTGATGCATGATACTGGATGCTTGGGGCTGGTGCACTGGGACAACCCAGACGGATGATATGGGGAGGGAGGAGGGAGGAGGGTTCAGGATGGGGAACACATGTATACCTGTGGCAGATTCATTTTGATATTTGGCAAAACTAATACAATATTGTAAAGTTTAAAAATAAAATAAAATTTAAAAAAAAATAATAAAAAGAAAAAATAAATAAATAAAATAAAAACTTACTCAAATTCAAAGCAATTACCAAAGGCTGAAACTGATAAAATTCGCTTCAGAAACTCAAATTTGAAACAACTAAAGACACTGAAACTGAAAGGTGGCTAAAGATTTATTTTCCTATCTAATACTGTTTCCATTTTTATCACCTAAGTCAGAGTGTTGTAACTTATAAGCTGGACTGCTACCTATTAACTGGTTTCCCTACCTCAAATCTCACCCTCTCTAATCAATCTTATAAAATACTATTTAGCTTCATTGAATCAATTCTTTGACAATAATGCTACTTTGTTCCGGTCTCTTTATTAATTCCCCATTATCTATGGAACAAAGGAACCTCTGATCTGATCCTGATCAAGCTTTCTAGCCCTACCTGTCTCCCTACTCCTCTGGATACATGTTCCCTATTGACCAGCCTAACTGAAGTATATTGGCTATTTCCCCACCAGACCCTGTATTTTTCACCATCTGCCTTTGATCATACCGTCTTCTTTATATAGAAGACAAGACCCCATCTATCTTTTCCCCTAAAAGATAGCTATTTGATGAAGCCTTCTGTAATTCCTCTAGCCAAAAGTAACATTTCACTTCTCTAAACATACTGCATCATTTTATATCAGTTATATAATCTGCTTTGTCATCCACCAAATTCTTGACACCTTTCAGTCAACCTCAAAAGTCAAATTTTTAGTTACGATCTTGCTCAGCCTGAGCAGGTCACTTAAGTAATGAGTGTGCTTAGCCTACTGCCCAGGATCTACATCCCAGCATGTTTGCTCTATATTTACCCAGTAGAAAGTAGGTTTCTGTGAAGGGTCTTAAAATTTAAAGATACTTAAAATTTCCTAATATACTTTATTGGTTTTTTAGGAGGCAATTATATGTCATTGTTGAGTTTATGATCTGGGGAATTTGGAGAGGTTGCTAGACATTCTCATGAGTGTTTAAGAGACTTTGTGTTCATGTCTTATCTCACCAACTACTATACAAAAAAATTTTTTTAACTGGAAGATAATTACTTTACAATATTGTGATTGCTTCCACCATACATCTAACATGAATCAGCCATAGGTATATATTTGTTCCCTCTCTCTTAAACCTCCCTCCTACCTCCCTCCCCATCTCAGTCCCAAAGTACTTCTTAATATTAAATATTTTTCATTTAATGACTGTGAACTTTAAACTGAATCTCTCTGTGTTATCTTACAGATGGCTTCCTTAGCAGTATCCAACTGGCCTAAGCCCATGCCATTGATTCCATGTCTGTCTTGGTCCACAGCATCTGGGGTCTTCACTACGGTAATTTAATTGCAGTTAATATTTAGATAGCTATATATAATTAAACATAATAGTTTTCAGGGTTCCCAAAATCACCCCCAGGTTTGGTGATTCACTGGAAGGAATCACAGGACTCAATATATAGTCATATTCACAACTAAAACATATTGCAGCAAAAGGATTCACTATAAAATCACCAAGGAAGAAGGCACACAGGGTACAGTCCAGAAGAAACCAAGCATAAGCTTCCAAAGGAGTCTTTCAGAATGTGTTTAATTCCTTCAGCAGTGAGTTATGACAATAGGTGCAAATTGTTGTCCATCAATGAAACTCACCTGAGCGTTGAAGTCCGGGGTTTATATCAGAGGTCAGAGTTCTTAGGTATTCTCAGCCTCACATACTAAAATTCCAGTGTTTAGTAGAAACAGCATTGTTTGTATCAGCAGTTTAGGCTTAGAGACCCACATCATTTTGGAAGTTTTATATCAGGGTAAAGAATTATTGTTTACTAGTTAAATAGGTCCAACCTTACAAATAGGCTTGTCCAGAGATAGGAAATCTCAAGCCTGCTTTGTTAATTTTTTTTCTGCACAGTAAGAATAATCAAACTATTGGACAACATGCTTTACAGATGTGATCTGATCTTAATTTAGTTTGTTATTTCAGGGCGTGCTAAGTAAATCAATTAATTGGAGGGAACTAGAAAAGCAGTATTATACACAGACAGTTTATGAAGAAGAAATTATTCACATGCTTGAATACTGTGGAGTAAGTATTTTTAACTTTTGCGTAACATGTGGGGGGGGTGGATTTTGACCATGGTTAATGATTCAGATTTTTTAAAAGAATTGCAGATTTTTTTTAATATATATATATATTTTTTTTTTTTCTTTCTTTCTTTTTTTTTTTTTTTTGACCTTGCTGCATGACTTGTGAGACTTTGGTTCCCTGATCAGGGATTGAACCCAGGCCCTCGGCAGTGAGAGCACAGAGTCCTAACCACAATCATCCAAAGCTAATGTATAGCTTACTACGTTTATTAAATGGCCAGTGCATTTGTAATAGGTCAAGAATAGAACTTGACCACCCAGCTCAGCACTTTAGCACCCAAACCAAAAACCTCTTTCATGTGTTCTAATCAAAAGGCCCTCCTCCCTCTACTGTTTAGTTATCATCATCCTGATTTTTATAGTAATTACTTCCTTCTGTCTTTAAGATAATTTTATTGTCCAGATACGCATTCCTAGATACACATCTTTTATTTGATGTGTCTTTTAAGTATCTTTATAAATTCTTCTTCATTCCTTTCTTTTCATTATAATTTATCTGTTGAAGAACCTGGGCTATTTACCTGTAGAGTTTCTCACAGCTGAGATTTTTGTTTGTATTCTCATTTATATTCCTCCATGTTCTTTGTCAAGAGTATAGGGAGCAGGTAATGTCTGGCTGCTCTTTCCTGTGGTGTAAGCAGCCATTGATGCTTAATGCCTATGTCTATTACATTGAGAGCTGCAAAATGCTGATACTCTAATTCTGTCCTTTTTTTTTTTCATTTATTAATTTAAATACTTTTATTTTAAAAAGTCACTTCCTTTGCTAATTATTTGGTTGTCTCATAGTTCAATTCATATTGTTATTTAGTTGCTAAGTCCCATCCATCTCTTTTGCAACCCCTGCCAGGCTCCTCTGTCCATGAGCTTTCCCAAGCAAGAACACTGGAGTGGGTTGCCATTTCCTTCTCTAAGGGATTTTCCTGAACCTGGGATGGAACCCAAGTCTCCTGCATTGGCACACAGATTCTCTGCCCCTGAGCCTCAGTTCATATAGGAAAGGCTTAATTCTTTCCCTTAATTTACCAATTTACCAATTCAGGGAAATGAATTGCTTCCTAATTACTCTCCTAAAGTAACCATTCTTTTCATAAATTTTAAAGTTTTGCACATTCAGTTTGAAAGTTACTGATAATCTGGGTGAGTTGGGAGTGGGGGAGGCTGGTGGCACCCACTGCACAGGTTTTGCCCCAGTGTCAGCTGAGGCAGCCATGGTGCTTTGCAAGGAGTGGCGGGGACCACCCCTGATTCTCACACACCCCCACCATGTGAGCCCCAGGCAGAGGGAGGGTCAGCTGAGTGTGGCCTCAGGGGCCGGATGCAGGTGGGATGGCGGTGGGGGCTGAGGAGGGGGTTGGTGAGGAAGGGTGAGTGAGTGAAGGGGAAACACCAGCATGGAGGAAAAGTGCAGATGGCTTCAGGTGCCACGCTGGTCTGGTCTGGAGATCAAACCCAGTCTCGATCCCTTTTGGAAGGAAGAATATTCCTTAAAGAAATAATATTTTATTCCTCCAAGCATGAGCTTGGAATCTGAAATTGAGGTACATGAGAACATAACAGAATTTAAGCCTTATCTCAGAAGTGTATGGTAGAGCTAAAGAAGACAACCAACCAACGATCACCTGAAAATGTGACTGGCTAATAATCCCAGGACAAAATTAGAGACTACTCAAGTTTCCCTCCTGGCCCAGACAGTAAAGAACATGCTTGAAATGTGGGAGACCCAGGTTCGATCCCTGGGTAGGAACAATCCCTTGGAGAAGGAAGTGGCAACCCACTCCAGTATTCTTGCCGGGAGAATTCCATGGACAGAGGACCCTGGTGGGCTACAGTGCATGGGGTTGCAAAGAATCAGACACAATTGAGCAACTAACACTTTCACTTTCACTCAAGCATAAGGCCTCTACAAAGATGTTTGATGTACAGGCCTGGGCTGAGTATGTTGTGGTATAGGCTTGCAAAAGATCCACATGGCTTCCTTGCAACAGTTATTTTCGTCCTTACTCCATTGTTTCTGGCAAGTGCAGCACTGGCTTAGAAATTGGCAAGGCTGATTGAGGCCAAGGAAAAATGTCAAGAAAATATTTCGAAAGTTAAAGGACTGAAAAAGGATTGATGGGTAGAAGGGGAGTTTGGGGGAGAATGGATACATATGCATATATAGTTGAGTCCCTTCACTGTTCACCTTGAAGCTATTACAACATTGTTAATAGGCTGCATACCTCAGTGCAAAATAAATGTAAAAAAAAATTCTTCATGAAAAAAGGAAAAAGGAGTGAAGGGATGAACAGGCTCTGTAATCAGAGGAAAATTGTTTGGAAAATTAAGCAGCTTTAGGAAGACCCATTAAAGTTTCTTTTCAGATCTTATGACAGTATTATTTAGTAAACAAAGTCTGAGAACATGGAAGAATCATGTTAGTTCTCACCTGTACTGTATCAACTTTTAGGCTTCATATAGAAGTTTGTTGACAGTTAATGTAAATTTATATTTATTATGCTATCGATTCTTTTTAACTGACTTAGTCATTTGCCATTTTGCAGCTTCTGTATTAAAATGAATACATCCTATGGAGAAAAATGGCTTTAGATTATGAACTCTGTTCAAATAATGGTTTAAAATGGGGTCCTGTTCTAGACAAAGGAGATTAAGAATGTCAAAATCAGAATTGTCCTGAGGTGAAATGCATGCTTAGGCTTAAAAGAGATATAGTATATTAATTACATCTTTTATCATTATTACTTATTTCTTGGAAGTGAATCATTTCTGGCTCCCTCAAAGCAAAATAATATTTATTCAATGAGTACTTATTTTCTGTATTTTTCTCATTTTAGCTTTTGAGATACTTGTAATTACCAGACATTCTGCATTCTTAAAATTTTTCAGGATGGGGAACACATGTACACCCATGGCTGATTCATGTCAATGTATGGCTAAAACCACTACAATATTGTAAAGGCAGTTAGCTCTTTGTCATATAAGTTGTAAATATATTTTCCCAGGCTGTCATTCTTTTCTTTGACTGCTTTTAGTATCTGACAGACTTTATTTTTTCTTAAATTGTAAGTTCTTAAACTTAGTGTGTATTATACTTTGGGAATTTTAATAATATTTTTTCTTGATAATTTTTAATTTGTCTTAGTTCAGCCTAAGAAAAGAATTTGGGGTGACTGAAGTATTACTGCTAGGATGCACTCCTAAGAATTTTAGAAGTTCTGAGGTTAAAACAAATCATGGATTTCAAAACTGTGACAATAAAAACATGACACAAGCAAGATTTCCCTGGCTGTCCGGTGGTTAGGACTCTGCACTTGCACTGCTGGGGGCCCAGACTCAATGCTAGTCTGGGAAGCTAAGGTCCTGCGAGCCTAGTGGTGCAGCCAAAACAAACAAAACAAAATGTGTCACAGCCTAAATGATCATCTTTATCATTTAGTAGGAAACATTTAGCAATAAAATACAATTTGTCTTAGTCCTCAGTTAAATTTGGATGCCTTTTTTTCTGTTTTTTTTTTTTATTATTATGGTAAAATATATACCACATAAAATTTACCACTTAAGCCATTTTTAAATGTACAGTTCATTAGTATTAACCATTTTAACCATTTTTAAGTGTACAGTTCAGTAGTAGTAAGTACATTTACACTGTGTAACCATCACCTCCATCCATCACCACCATTCATCTCCAGAACTTTTTCCTCTTCCTAAACTGAAACTCTGTACCCATTAAACTAAACTCTGTTCATCCTTCTTCCTAGCCCCAGGCAGCCACCATTGTACTTCCTGTCTCTATGAATTTGACTGCTCTAGATTCCTCATAAAAGTGGAATCATACAATATGGTCCTTTTGTGTGTGGCTTATTCATTTAGCAGAATGTCTTCAGAGTTCATCTATGGCGTAGCGTGTGTCCAAATTTCATTCCCTTTTAAGATTGAGTAATAATCTATTATATGGATATATTATATTTTGTTTGTGCATTTATTCCTTGATGGATATATGTGTTTTCTCTTTGTTTTGACAAGGTTGTTACATAAAATCCTATTTTATATTAAATGACATTTTCTTCTCTTTCATATGTTCAGACAGATTCTTTCAAAATGGGACAAGAGTTTGTGAAACGCTTCCCTAGCAGTGCAGACAAGCTAACTAACCTTAATCTGGTTTCTAGAACTTTAAATTTAGATATGACGGACCAAGTTGTGTCCCAAAAACCTGTTGAGTGCCATAAATCTAGTAAAACATCAATCAGTGCCACATCAGAAGGACTCTTGTTACAAGATACCTCTAAGATGGACTGCTTCAATCAAACACTTTCAGCCAACAAAAGTAGTTATACAAGTTGCAGTCCTCAGTCATGCCACCTACTCAGTAAAGAACAAAGAAGAAACAATCTTCAGAAAGAATCTTTAATATTTATGAAAGGAGTTATGGATGAATGTACTCACGTAGCAAATTTCTCAGGTATTAATTTTTATATGAAATTGAGAATATATGCTGATGATAGGTAAAATGTGTGAAATATTTTTAAAGTATGCTATAAGATAATTTCATTTATCATTGGCTCCACAATGTGTTTTCTAAGATAAGTGAATTATTTAAATGTACATTTAAATTTTATCCATGAAAATCCAAGACCATTTTATTCATTAAAAACATTGGGGTTTGTATCTTCTTTAGAATACTCATCTTACTGTATTAGAGATGAATATTATAATGTTATGGTTTAGTATAGTTTATTTTTTAAAAACTTATTTTGTTTATTTATTTTTCACTCTGTTGGGTCTTCATTGCTATGTGGGCTTTTCTCTAGCCACAGGTAGTGGGGGCTACTCTCCTGGTTGCATGGGCTTCTCATTGCGGTGGCTTCTCGTGCTCAGCTCTGGGGTGCTCGGGCTTCAGTCGTTGCCCCTCCTGGGCTCTAGCGCACAGGCTCAGTAGTTGTGGCACACAGGCTTAGTTTGCTCCACAGCATGTGGGATCTTCGCGGACCAGGGATAGAACCCATGTCTCCTGCACTGGTAGGTGGATTCTTTACCACTGAGCCACCAGGAAAATCCAGTATAGTTGATTTTTAATTTAATGATCAAAAGTTTTAGTTTGGCAAGTATTTTTTGCATACTCACTGCATTGTGTGGCGTATTTTACTTTTCAATATGGTTACCAGTATTTATATATAAAATTCTTAGAGCTTCTTCAAAGTATATATGTTGCATCTTAAAAAATCCTGTGCCTAGTTCCAGTTGACCCAAGCCTCATCATAGTGGTTCAAGCCAAAGAAGATGCCTATATTCCACGAACAGGAGTTCGAAGTCTGCAAGAAATTTGGCCTGGTTGTGAAATCCGATATCTAGAAGGGGGTCATATTAGTGCTTATCTTTTTAAACAAGGACTCTTCAGGTAAGATGATTGGTCTAACTGGTGTCTGGTGTCTGTTACTTGTTTGTTTGGGGGATTTTTTTTTTCTCAATAAATATGAAAAAATTGATATTTGTCTTATAGATTTTAGTCCTCTTATTTCCTTCCTGCTTCTCTCAATTCTCACATTGTGATGCTCTTTCCTATCTTGTCTTATTTTCTTTTCCTTCTAGAGAACTAGGAAATAGCATGTGATAGGCGTGTTTTATTGTGTGGTTTTACCCTCTTCAAATATTAATAACCAGCTATTTTAGAGTGTAGGGAGGAACACTAGGGTTTGTAAAACTTGCTTTGACTCATCGTGAATTTTTCACTCCACTCTGATGTTCTGTCAGAATGACCTGAGCATCCCATGGAATAATCTAGCAGTGTGTTCCAGCAGCCAGTAAATATTGAACCTTAAATGAGAAGTGAAATACTGATTTTATTGTTAATAATCTTGTATGACTCCGTATTTGTTAGAACTTACAAATAAAAGCTTTCCTGCAATGCGGGAGACCTGGGTTCAATCCCTGGGTTGGGAAGATCCCCTGGAGAAGGGAAAGGCTACCTGCTTCAGTATTCTGGCCTGGAGAATTCCATAGACTGTATAGTCCATGGGGTCGCAAAGAGTTGGACACGACTGAGCAACTTTCACTCACTCACTCATAAAAACTTTTATGCTATTATTCTAGTTCTTTGATATGCCAGTTTTTTTCTACTTCTGTTCGTTTGATTGTAACAGTTATTATTGGAATATTTATCATTAATCAGTTCACATCAAGAGGTTAGACCAGTGCCCTGTGCAGTGTTCCAAAACTGCCAACTGGACAGTCATATCATAGAAGAATTGTGTGTGTGGTATGTTTGACATGTTTTTAGCTCTTTTTTAATCTAAGAAATAATTATCTGTATGTTGTTGCTTATGTAGTTCTATGTAGAGATGTCACCTTCTTGAGGTACAGATTAATTCTTCAAGTCTGTAATGTCCACAAGAATGTAACACTTTCTTTTTATATAGTATGATCTTTAAAAAAAAAAAATACTCGTTTGTAAAGCAGTGAGTTAGTCAGTGAGTGAGCAGACTATTTACCCAACACTCAAGTGACTCTCTGGCACAGCAAAACTAAAACAAAAGCAAACAAAAATTGTGCGTAGGGAGGGTTGCTAGGGTTGCCCAAGAAGAGTCTAAAGTTCTGTTACATGTGAATGCAGGGAACCCACATGCTTGCTTTAGTAAATCGTTATCAAATTTATCTTATTACTCTTGTATGTATAAATGTGGGAGTATGGCTGAGAGGCCTTAAGAAGAATGTATGTAATCAAAGTCAGCTATAAAAACTCCTCAGTGCTCACTTGAAGGCTTCATTTGAGAAAGAAATAAATGTTAGCTATCAGTATGTGCCAGGTACTAGAGCAATTTCTTCTGGTGTTACTTTTAATATCCCCTTTTATACAGAAACACAGAGAACAAAAAAGATTAAATAACTTGCTCAGGAGGAATAAATACTAAGCTATTTGACTTATACTCCCCACTAGTCACTTTAAAACCTAACGAAGTTTAGATGATATTGGAACAGCAGAACTTTACAAATTCATCCTTATCACTCATCAGATTTAAAAGTAAAACAAGCCAATCCTTTGTGTGCTCTAAGAATTTGGGTTAAGCTGTTTGGATTGATAGTACAAGTGAGTAAGAGACTATTCAAATGATTTAAAATGCATATGTATACCTTTACTAACCCTTCTCATACCATGTACAGTAGCCCAGATTGCAACCTTGGGCCTCATTTTATATATTTTTGAGCCACACAAGAATGATACAAAACTTTTTCTTTCCAACAAATTGGAAATCACGGTACATAGCAGGTGCCAGTTTTAAAGTTAATCTTAGTATCTTTTTAAGGATGTGGGGAAATGCTTAGTCAAACAAGTACAATATAGGATTAATATTAATATGATCTCAATTATTATTTATTTATTAAAATTTTTATTTATTTATTTGGCTATGCCAGGTCTTAGTTGTGGCATGTGGAATCTAGTTCCCTGACCAGGGATCAAACCCTGTCCCGCTTCATTGGGACCGTGGACACTTAACCACCGGATCACCAGGGAAGTTCCTCAGTTATTATTTAAACTGGGTAAAAATACAGACATGAGCATTAAAAAAAAAAGCCTGTAGGAAAAGATTAAACATAGATACCTTAGAGTGATGGGATTATGACTTTTTTCCCTTTTTCTGAATTTTATACAATGAAAATGTATTTGACAACAGGAAAAAAGCCAAAATAAGCCTGACAAATAATATCTTATGAACTTGGGCCAGGTCAATTTGACTGTTTATTTCCAATTAAAATATTAAAATACCTAGTGAAGTTAATGTAGGAAACTAAGGCTTTTGAGTTCATTTGCTATATCATAATCTATGAAACAGATTGACTATGACATTTGAAAAGTTATATAGCCAGTTAATTTTCAACAAGTAGAAAGAATAGAAAGAACCAGTTCCTTTTCATTTTATCATATTTTATTCATATAAATAACATAAATTTCAAGGCACAAAAAAAGTGCTTCTCAGGAAAAGACGGCTTTTATCAACCTTGAGTTTATAAACCATCAGTTTCTGAATCATAAGTTGGAAGCACATTTGAAGTTTTCCAGTAGTGGCAAATTGCATGGATCCAGACACCCTCACATACCTGTCTGTTTGGAGACAGGGTCAGGTTGCAAGCCACAGGGTATTTGGAAATAACTTAGAGTAAAAGCATTATCTGTCCCCCTTTTTTGCCAATTACTTGAAGTTTTTCTTTCATGTTTAATTTTAGGCGAGCCATCTATGATGCATTTGAACGCTTCCTCCATAAATACGCCAACTAATGGGCTCGCTCTATGTAGCCGGTGGAGCCGTCATGTTTCTCACAAAAGGAGCTTCATCCTTTGATGGTGTGAAGAACAAGCAGACAGCACTATCTACTCTACCTGCTGTCAGTTGAGCCTGGAATTTAGTATTACAAATCAGTCAACTATTATCTTTAAATACATTTGAATAATTGTAAACCAACATTTGGATGAAACAATGTTGAATATTTTGTTAGTTTGTGGGAGTCCCATAAAAATCAATTATCTAGTCTGTTGTTATTTATGAAAACTTTACATTTTTATTATGAATAATTTATTAATTTAAAAGCATTCATAGAAGCCCTTTTGGTTTTTAAAGAACTGCTAAATCAAACTTCGTTTGTAATATGTCAGCCTGTGTTGTACATATTCCCTTACATGGTATTTCTATTATTGACTTGATTTGAGAAACATGTTTCTTCTATGGATCCATAGTGAATTTATAATCCTATTTTCAATACTAATTTTCTGCCATGGATAATTCTGTGTAAAAGCAGTGTTAATGTTAACTTTGAATTCTAAGAAATCCTGATTGCTTTGTATTTAAGTGCTTTTAATAATTGAATGTGAGAATGAAGATAAGATACATAAGACTTTAAAACTTTGCCAAATATTAGGTTAGAAAAAAAAAATGCCAAACATATTTCCCCTACTTGAAAAGTTTCAATTCATGAAAAATGAAAATGGACACAGACCTATTGCATTACTTGATAACAATTTCTTAACATTTTCTTGTATACATACTTAGAGTTTGCTAAACATCTAACTTTAAGCCAGATACTTAAACAGCTTTGACTTTTTAATTTCAGAAATTAATGGCCACTTAAAAAATTGATTTGTCCCATATACACTTCATTTTATAGAAAAGATATAATAACTAGTAACTTTTTAACCTTTTTAAAAAGAAGTATTATATGGTTACACTTGGTGCTTTCTTTTTATGTTAAACTTCTGAAGCCAAGAGCTAAAATGTTTTTTAAAAGTAGAAGATACTTTGGTTGGAATAAATGTATTTGAGTTGCATTTGTTTGAAGTATGTGTTGTCTGTGGGTTACTTTATTATAAGTAGTCATACTCTATCTAGTAAGGATATTTGAATTATAAGGTGCTTTTGCAGCCTTTTTAAAGGAGATTTTATTTGTCCTTATAATGCCTCCATCACCTTAATTTTTAAAAACTATTTTTAAATGATTAACATGAAGTCACCAATGGCATACAGTGTTGTAAATTCTGTAAAACTGCTTTGACATAACGAACAAACATGGTTTGAGCTGTAAAATTTTACATGTTTAGATTACAACCTTTATACTGACAGTATGAAATTACTAAAGTTCTCCAACAAAATACTCTTTAAAGATAAACTTGTTGGTTAACTGAAATACAAGTATTTTCTTATGTATTTAGTGAGGTGATTGAATGCTTTCTGAGCAATGGCTTGAGCAAACCCAGTACTTTATTTTTCACATAAATATTTCCTATAAGCAATAATGTACATAATAATGTATGTAACTTTCTATTTGTAAAAGAATAAAATTCATTTAATTTTAATAAACTCTTAGGCATAACTAATTTCTCCTAAATAAATGTGAAAAAAGGTATTTTTAAAAATTTCTTCTCTTAGTCAGATGTTTTAAGAACATATCCACACAACTACCTAAAGAAATGTTATCTCATTTTTAAGACTGGGTATGTAACTTGCTAGAAATTCATTAGCCCAGAGCTGCAAACTGACAGTCAGTCCAGGCCAGCTTGGCCCACAGTTGTTTTATTCAGTGTGCATAATTCCAAAACTTTTGAATTCAAAAAGTCTTTATATTGGGTATGCAGTCCCCCATTTGCCATAGCCCACCAGACTCCAGGCTCTTACATGAGACTACTTCACTACTTTGTGTTTCCCACTTGGCCCTGAAGACATCTGAGCTTGAGACCTCAGTTTAGATCTGTGGTTTAAAAAAATTTCATGATAAGACTGTAAGTACTGTTAAATTATTTTAGCATATGCATTTTTAGATTGTGTCTTATGAATGTAAATTTTAATGTGGTGCTTTCTTTTGTAAAGATTATTGAATTATTAACTCTGTAACTGAAAATTTTAAATCATTTCCAGATATTTTATATTCACAATAAAAGTCTATTTAAAAAATTACTTGTTATGTTCAAGAGGTTTTCTTCTAAATACAGAACACCCATGTCACATTTGATTAACACGGCCTAATTTGGGACTTCCCTGGCCATCCAGTGGTTTAAGACTCTGCACTTCCACTGTAGGAGTCATAGGTCCCATCCCTGCCTGGGGAACTAAGATCCCACAAGCTGTGGGGCACAGCTTAAAAAAAAAATCCTTAAAGAACATTCACAATGTAAAATTAAAAGGGACAAGAATTGACACACACCCATAATTATTTTAGTTAAAAAACAGTATAAAAATAAAACTAGCTTAACTGCTGCTCTAAGGAAATGGCAATCTACTCCAGTATTCTTGCCCGGAGAACCCCCATGGACAGAGGAGCCTGTCGAGCTGCAGTCCATGGGGTCGCAAAGAGTTGGACACAACTGAGTGACTAAGCATAGAAGAACTGATCAAAGAGTTAAGTCTGTTTAATGGAATCTGCTCCTAAAAATATTTTAGAAGTGTTATGACTAGATCATGCATTGTCCTGTAGGTTAGGTTAAGGATTTTGGTATTCATGCAAAGCTACAGAAAGCCATGAAGGGTTTTCTTCAGGTGGGGATGAAGTGGGGGAGACGTGAAGTTGGTGGAGATTAAATATATGATTTCATGTGTTTTAAGAAATTCACTCTGGCTTCAATGACAAGAACAAGGTGTAGGGGGCTGGCAGTCCTTGCAGAGATAAGCTAGAAGGCTATTAAAGTGGCCCAGGTGAAGAATGATTATAGCTAAGATTATGATAGCAGTGGGTGGATACAGAGAGAACTGGATGGATTTCAGATGATGGATTGGTGATGAGTTGGAATGAGGTATAAGCGAGTGGTATAAGGTATAAGCCTTTCAAAGAGAGAACCCTGGAAGAAGACCAGTGTGAGGGAAAGCATCTAGAACCTAGTTTGGCATATACAGATTTTTGATGTCTAAAAAATAGTAGGATATATAAATCAGAGACTCAGAGCAGAGAATTGGACAGAAGGGGGAAAAAAAAAGACTTGGAATCACCAGTGTTTATAGGGTAACTGATATTATAGGTATGGTTAAGATTTTGAGGCACGTAGGGAAGAAAAAGGACAACGGTTCTCTTTTAGATCTTAGGAACCCTTTATACATTTAACACGTGAAGGCCCTAGGGAGCTTTCGGTTATGTGGATTACATTTATCAATATTACCACTTTACAAATTGAAACTAAGAAATATTTTAAAATATTGATTAATTTTAAAATAATAAACCAATACATGTTATATTAGATTTCTAGGGTCGCTGTGAAAAATGTAACACAAAATGACTGGCCTTAACCAAAAGAAGGAGAAGGCAATAGCAACCCACTCCAGTACTCTTGCCTAGAAAATCCCATGGGCAGAGGAGCCTGGTAGGCTGCAGTCCATGGGGTCGCTAAGAGTCGGACATGACTGAGCACCTTCACTTTCACTTTTCACTTTCCTGCATTGGAGAAGGACATGGCAACCCACTCCAGTATTCTTGCCTGGAGAATCCCAGGGACAGAGGAGCCTAGTGGGCTGCCGTCTATGGGGTCGCACAGAGTCGGACACAACTGAAGCGACTTAGCAGCAGCAGCAGCAACCAACAGAAATTTTCTCGCAGTTCTGGAGGTTAGAAGGCCAAAGTCAAGGTGTCCATAGGTCCTTGCTCCCTCTGAAGTTTACAGTGAAAGATCTGCTACATGCCCTGCTCCTAGCTCCTGATGGTTGAAGACAATTTGTAGCATTCCTTGGCCTGTAGATGCATGATTCCAATCTTTGCCTCCTTCCTCACATGGCATTCTCATTTCTGTATCCAAATTACCCTCTTCTTATAAGGACATCAGTCATTGGATTAGGACCCACTCTAATCCAGTATGATCTAATTTTAACTAGATTACATCTGCAAAAATCTATTTCCTAAGATCATATTCAAGGTACTGGAGGTTAAGACTTGAACTTATCTTGGGACTTCCTTAGTGACCTAATGGTTAAGAATCTGCCTTGTAATGCAAAGGACACAGGATTGATCCCTGGTTGGGGAAGTAATATCCCACATGTCACAGAGCAGCTGAGCCTGTGTGTCACAAGTAGAGAATCCATGAAAGTGAAGGTCGCTCAGTTGCGTCTCTTTGGACCCCATGGACTATATATACATATATAGCCCACGAAATTCTCTAGGCCAGAATACTAGAATGGGTACCCTTTGCCTTCTCCAGGGAATCTTTCCAACCCAGGGATTGAACCCAGGTGTCCCACATTGCAGGCAAATTCTTTACCAGCTGAGCCACAAGGGAAACTATGAGAGAGTCTGTGCATCCCAACAAAAGATCTCACATGACACAATGAAGAGCCCACAAGCTGCAACTAAGGCCAGATGCAGTCAAATATTAATAAATACTTTTAAAGACCAGTGCACCCATGAATGTTAACAGTTTTAATAAAAAGTAACTTGTTTTCCAATACCCCCAAAAAATATTTTTAGTGAGTAGTGTAGCATTATTTTAGTCTTGTGAAACTTTTAAATATCTAACTTTAGAGAAGACAGCTGGACTGCCATATCCGCTTCTGCATTTGATCTGTTCTGAAAGGTTAAAAGGGTGTGAATAAAATCTGGTTGGAAGAAGGAAAAGTGTTTTCCTTTTTAGATAATTAAGGATATTCCTCCTTGATACTACACCCAAATACCATAAGTGATAGTTTCTTAAACAATGCAATGTGGTATCTCAAACCATAATACTTTTCATTCTCTGATTCATTAAAAACTATTGTTTTCTATCCTGGAACAGAAAAAGCACATTAGTGGGAAACTTTCTTAGTTTTGACAAACGAACCACAGTTACGTTAAGATTTTAGGTGTAGATCAATGAAAGTCATTTTGGAAATCTTGCTACTTCCTTTCAGTTCAGTTCAGTTCAGTCGCTCCGTTGTGTCAGGCTCTTTGCGACCCCATGGACCGCAGCATGCCAGGCCTCCCTGTCCCATCACCAACTCCCAAAGTTTACCCAAACTCATGTCCATTAAATCAGTGATGCCATCCAACCATGTCATCCTATGTCATCCCCTTCTCCTCCTGCCCTCAATCTTTCCCAGCATCAGGGTCTTTTCAAATGAGTCAGCTCTTCACAGCAGGTGGCCAAAGTATTGGAGTTTCAACTTCAACATCAGTCCTTCCAATGAACACTCAGGACTGATCTCCTTTAAGATGGACTGGTTGGATCTCCTTGCAATCCAAGGGACTCTCAAGAGTCTTCTCCAACACCACACTTCAAAAGCATCAATTCTTCAGTGCTCAGCTTTCTTACATCTATACATGACTACTGGAAAAACCATAGCCTTGACTAGACGGACCTTTGTTGGCAAACTAATGGCTCTGCTTTTTAATATGCTATCTAGGTTGGTCATAATTTTCCGTCCAAGCAGTAAACATCTTAATTTCATGGCTACAGTCACCATCTGCAGTGATTTTGGAGCCCCAAAAAGATAAAGTCAGCCACTGTTTCCACTGTTTCCCTATCTATTTGCCATGAAGTGATGGGACCAGATGCCATGATCTTAGTGATCTTTGTGAATGTTGAGTTTTAAGCCAATTTTTTCACTCTCCTCTTTTACTTTCATCAAGAGGTTCTTTAGTTCTTCTTCACTTTCTGCCATAAGGGTGGTGTCATCTGCATATTTGAGGTTATTGATATTTCTCCCGGCAATCTTGATTCCAGCTTGTGCTTCTTCCAGTCCAGTGTTTCTCATAATGTACTCTGCATATAAGTTAAATAAGCAGGGTGACAATATACAGCCTTGACGTACTCCTTTTCCTTTTTGGAACCAGTCTGTTGTTCCATGTCCAGTTCTAACTGTTGCTTCCTGACCTGCATACAGGTTTCTCAAGAGGCAGGTCAGGTGGTCTGGTATTCCCATCTCTTGAAGAATTTTCCACAGTTTATTGTGATCCACACAGTCAAAGGCTTTGGTATAGCACTTCTATAAATTTCAAGTTGTTTTACACTTAAAAAGTTTCTTTAAAATGGATGCTCATATTAACACATTTATTAATGTTTTGCAATTTTAAAAATATTTTCACTTATCTTGCTATATCGTAACAAATGAGTTCACAATAATGGCTAGAATTACTATGTTCACTTTAGTGTGTTAGTCTCTCAGTCATGTCTGATTCTTTGTGATCTCATGGACTATAGCCCACCAGGCTCCTCTGTCTATGGGGATTCTCCAGGCAAGAATACAGGAGTGGGTTGCCATTTCCTTCTCCAGGGAATCTTCCTGATTGAGGAGACTCCATGGGCTCCCAAATAGCTTTACACAACCGAGCAACAACAATAAAGTTTCTAATCTTTTCTTTCTAAAACCCCCAGAGCTTACATTTATCTTACCCTTATCTCATTATATTTAAGTACTCAACTGTTAGTGCCCCACCCTCTCCAAACCCAGTCTGTAAAACAAGCAGGTCTGATTCATTTTTTATGCAGGCAGTTCCTGGCATAGTTCAAGGACTACCAGCTGGTCCATTCCGAGTGTAGTGCTCTTTTCCGTGTACCAGATTGTAATTTTAAACCACAGTTGACCCTTGAAACTCAGGGTTTAAGTTAGGAGCTTTGACCCTCTGCAAAGCAAGAAATCCTTCTGTAATTCAGCCCCACATTAGGTGTACTTGGTTCCAAAGTATTCCCTGCTCAGCATTCCTATATTCTATCAACACTGCTTTGGTCCTGCAGTGCTGTGGTGTTTATTACTTTTTTAAAAGTCCAGGTATTTTTGGATGGACCCAAGCAGTTCAACCGCCTGTTGTTCAAGGATCAACTGTACATTAGATTCAGCAGCTGAGGAGAGAGGGAAGCGATAGCCTTGGTGGAAGATCCTGTTCTTTGGTGAGAACTGCCATCTTTTAGGGAGAAGGCAATGGCACCCCACTCCAGTACTCTTGCCTGGAAAATCCCATGGAAGGAGGAGCCTGGTAGGCTGCAGTCCATGGGGTCGCTGAGGGTTGGACACAACTGAGCAACTTCCCTTTCACTTTTCACTTTCATGCATTGGAGAAGGACATGGCAACCCACTCCAGTGTTCTTGCCTGGAGAATCCCAGGGACGGGGAAGCCTGGTGGGCTGCCTTCTTGTGGGGTCGCACAGAGTCGTGCACGACTGAAGTGACTTAGCAGCAGCAGCAGCCATCTTTTAGGGATACTTTCCCAGGTTCAAGTTAGAAGTGAGACATCTAAGGATCGCTCTAAAGATAAAGGAGCACCAAGGAGTAAAGTGAGAAGCATTGAGAAGGGGTAAAACAATAGACGCAGTGCTTCCAAGCGTAGCAGCAGATCTTCATCCTGCTCCACCTGCAGCTGCGACCGCAGCACCAGCAGCGGCTCAAGGGCCAGGGAAAGTTTCAGCAAGTCCGTCCGTCTAGCACCTCCAGCTCCCAGCAGCTCCTGTGCCACTTAAGTCTCTCTCGACGCACATCTGCCACAAGGTGGTGTTCCTGCTTCCCATGCAAACCACCTAAAAGAGATGAAAAAGGAAAAAAAGCAGAGACCTTTCCTGAAACCCCACAAAGTGCGTATCAGGAAGCTGATGAAGCATGTGATGAAGGATCTTGTCATGGAGATATTCTCCACCTGTGGGGAAATTTAAATGACTGATACGAAGAAAATGCCTGTACGAAGAAAGCATCTAGATCTATCTGCAGGCCACATAGTAGAGTTTGAGAATCCCTTTGGAGGTACGAAGGCCCTGAAGCACGCGGACAGAGGATACACTGGTGACCAGGGGATCACCGTCACTGCTGTGCTGGCCCCCTGAGCTAGGCTGCCCCCCACCTTCTCCACCCCAGGTGATGGGGATGCCGCCACTGGCCCCCTGGTGGCTCAGTCCCCGCTTCCCCCGCCACGCCACAGAAGCTGCCCCAGCTCCAATTCCTCTGGATAAGCAGGGCCACCCAAGTCCTGCTTCATGTGACTTATACCCCACGCAACTGGTTTTGTCACTTTTCTAGTGAAGGAGGAGAGATCGGAAAGAAACGCTCGCAGAGGCAGGCTTCTAAGGCAGCAGTTGAGACTTTTCTGTGAAGCCTGAGTTCTGGCTGCAGGAGTGCTGCTGATTTGGGATTAGACCTCCAGTTTCCTGGCTAGAAAACTCACACCTTTGCAGATCCTGTGACACAGTCGGTTCAGTGGCAAAGCCAGCGGGGACAAACAGGGCTCCAGGTGACAGTGTGGCCCCTGCCTGTGTGTGCATGCTAAGTCACCTCAGTTGTGTCCGACTCTTTGCAACCCCATGGACTGTAGGCCACCAGGCTCCTCTGTCCATGGGATTCTCCAGGCAAGACTACTGGAGTGGGTTGCCACGCCCTCCTCCAGTTGCCATGCCCTCCTCCAGTCTGGGGGCACATTTTTCCTTTCCATAGATGACCTGGGGCCAGACTAGGGGCATGGTCATACTTTTGCTTGTTACCCTGAGAGATCCTTCAGGAAAAGGAGCGGAGCTTTAGTGCAGCTCCCTTTTCTGTTCGGCCTGGCCCCTGCTGCCCTAGGGTCAAACATCCAAAGAAAAGCCTCCCTCCCTCTGTTACCCCATTAGTTGGTTCTGTTTTTACCTGTATTCATGCAGTTATATGCACATCTTATAATTCCCTTTCTCTCTCTGAAGTTAGTGAACAGGTCGCGAGCCAGCTCTGTAGAGTTCTTATGGACACCTCTGTGGCTGATATACACGGTTGGCCTGCAGGTTACCTTGGCAGCATGTACATTCTTTGGCTTTTATTGTACAGTCTGTACAATGGGAGAGAGGGACTGGAGGCTGAATTAATTACCAATGACCAATGATTTAATCAACATGGCTAAGTGATGAAACTTTCAGAAAAACCCGTAAGCAGTGGGATTTAGAGAGCTCTGGGTTGGTGAACACATCAAGGTGCTGTGAAGGGGAGGGTGGGTGTGACATGCTGGGAGAGAGCAGGGAAACTCAGTCCCTCCTCCCCCATACTTTGCCCTGTGCATCTCTTTCATCTGGCCGTTCCAGAGTTGTATCCTTCATGATAAATTTAAAAATGTAAACAAAGTGTTTCCCTGAGTTGTATGAGCCTTTCGAATGAATTATCAAACCTAAAGAGAAGGTTGTGGGAACCTCTTATTTGTAATTGACTGGGCAAAAGTGTGGGGGGCCTGAGTACCCTGTTTGTTGCTGATGCCTAAAGTGAGGGCAGGGGAGTTTGGGGGAGAATGAATACATGTATGTGTATGGTTGAGTCCCTTTGCTGTCCACCGGAAACTATCACAACATTGTTAATCGACGATGCGCCAATGCAAAATAAAAAGTTTTAAAAAAAAAAGGAAAAAAATGATAAAAACTAAAGTGAGGGCAGACTTATGGGACTGGGTGTTTTAACTTCTGAAGTAGTTCATGTCAGAACTGAACTGAACTGTTGGACACCCAGGTGGTGTAGGAGAGTCAGGATATAGAATTGATGGGTGGTGTCAGAAAACACTCCAGATCTACATCAAATCTGTTCCAAATACTCATCTGTAAATGCTGTTTCATAATGAAATTTTACATATTTCAACTTTAAAAGCAAATTTTCATGCAGATATGTGCTGCCAAACGACTGATATCCATTTAAGGCAAATGCTTTTAATTAAACATATTTACCACCCTTTGGAAGCCATTTACAGCATTTGATTAGATTCTATTCTCTGGATATCTGCCTTTTAGCAATAGTACAAAGTGGTGAAAGCACCACATATGGTCTCTGTCACAAGTACTCAACTCTACCATTGTAGTGCAAAGGCAGCCATAGGCAGTACATAAATGAATGAGCATGCTGCATCCCAATAAAACTTATTTATAGAACTGGAATTTAAATTTCATATAGTTTTTATGTACCAAGAAAACTTCCTTTTACTTTTTAATACTAAAAGATATAATAACAAGTTAAGAGGAAAATTAAGATTCAGGCCTTTAGGCTGAAAGATCTGGTTAGAAAAGGTGTTGAGGCCAGAAGGAGCTAGATTTTTATTCTGAAAAGCTGCTCAATTATACAACTGACCTTATGGCTTTGGTTTTCTTGGAGGGGGAACCTCAACAAGATGTCTAAGGTCCAACATTTTTAAAGTTTGCATCAAATATATTCTAGACTTTTAAATTTTGTGCAATATGCAATTATTACATTGATGGAGGTCAAATTCCAAGCTAATAGCTATTGACCCCAGCCATTATCATATTTAAAAGTGAATTTATGGCTTCTCAGCCTTCTGGCTAATATCAAGTGTAGTATCTGTTCTTATCAGTTTAATATCTGATAAATCCTCTAGCCAAGAACAATATATTAAATGGATTTTTGAAGCAGAGAGTTGGAATAGGAACTTGCTCTGTTCACGACCTGATACTGCAGTACTTCCAGGAACGGTGCACCCCCCTCGGGGACAATTTTTGAAGTACCAAAAGGCAGAAACTGCCCTTTCCTGTCCTGGAGTGGGGTTTTCATTGTAAGCTGTCTCAAGCTAGCCCAGGAAGTTGATTTTCTCAGGTTTTCCTGCATTACTTGTAAGAGTTCCTGACAGTTGCTGGAAGACAAGCAAATAACTGAGTCCGGTGGGGTGGGAGGTGGCTGGAGGTGGGGTGGGGGGAGGGGGAGTAAAGTGAATGGAGAAAAGTAGTTTAAAAGTTAGGCTTATTAAGTCTAGAGATCTAATATACAACATGATGACTACAGTTCTTAATATTGTATCGGGGACTTCCCTGGTGATCCGGTGGCTAAGACTCGGCTCTCAAAGCAGGGGGCCCAGGTTCAATCCCTGGTCAGGGAACTACATCCCATATGCCACAACTAAGAGTTCCCATGCTGCAACTGAAATTCCTGCATGGACAGTCTTCGTGGAGAGTCGCCGGGGTTTTCTGCACCAACAGTGCTTGAAGGGAACCCGGTAGCTCCTTCCCCGCCTGCTCGTCGCCGCCCAGCCGGACTCCTCAGCACCTGACAGTGCCCTCCAACAGGCCCAAGGTCCCCGCCGCTGCTCCAGTGCCGCACAGCGGCCGCCACCACCGCCTCTTCTCAGCTGCCTGCGATGACAACCGCATCCCCGTCGCAGGTGTGCTGGAACTACCACCAGGACTCGGAGGCCGCCATCAACCGCCAACCAACCTGGAGCTCTAACGTCTCCTATGTCTACCTGTCCATGTCATACTATCTTGACCGCGATGATGGGGCTTTGAAGAACTTTGCCAAGTACTTTCTTCACCAATCTCATGAGGAGAGGGAATATGCTGAGAAACAGATGAAGCTGCACCACCGACGAGGTGGCCAAATCTTCCTTCAGGATATCAAGAAACCAGACCGCGATGACTGGGAGAATGGGCTGAATGCAATGGAATGTGCACCATGCTTGGAAAGAAGTGTGAATCAGTCACTCACTACTGGAACTGCACAAACTTGCCACTGAAAAAAATGACCCCCATCTGTGTGATTTTATGGAGACTCATTACCTGAACGAGCAGGTGGAAGCCATCAAAGAATTGGGTGACCACAAAACCAATCTTCGAAAGATCCGGGCCCCTGGATCTGGCATGGCAGAGTACCTCTTTGACAAGCACACCCTGGGACACAGTGAGAGCTAAGCCTCAGGCTGGCTTCCCGTAGCCACAGGGGTGACTTCCCTGGTCACCAAGGCAGTACATGTATATTGGGGTTATAATCATCTTTTCTATTCACTTTCACTTTCATGCATTGGAGAAGGCAATGGCAACCCACTCCAGTGTTCTTGCCTGGAGAATCCCAGGGATGGGGGAGCCTGGTAGGCTGCCCTCTATGGGGTCGCACAGAGTCAGACACGACTGAAGCTACTTAGCAGCAGTAGCAGCAGCATCTTTTCTATAAGTTGTACCAAAACATCTACTTAAGTTCTTTCTTTAGTACCATTCCTTCAAATAAACTAATTTGGTACCAAAACAAACAAATAAAAAATCCTGCTTGCCACAACTAAGACTTGGCACAGCCAAAAAATAAATGGATATTAAAAAAAAACAAAAACACTATCAAATACTGGAAATTTGCTAAGAGAATAAATTTTAACTGCTATCATCATAAAAAAAATAATATGGTAACTATATGAGGAAAAACTATGCCAAAGCCTTTGACTGTGTGGATCACAATAAACTGTGGAAAATTCTTCAAGAGATGGGAATACCAGACCACCTGACCTGCCTCTTGAGAAACCTCTATGCAGGTCAGGAAGCAACAGTTAGAACAGGACATGGAACAACAGACTGGTTCCAAATAGGAAAAGGAGTTCGTCAAGGCTGTATATTGTCACCCTGTTTATTTAACTTATATGCAGAGTACATTATGAGAAACGCTGGACTGGAAGAAGCGCAAGCTGGAATCAAGATTGCCGGGAGAAATATCAATAACCTCAAATATGCAGATGACACCACCCTTATGGCAGAAAGTGAAGAGGAACTAAAAAGCCACTTGATGAAAGTGAAAGAGGAGAGTGAAAAAGTTGGCTTAAAGCTCAACATTCAGAAAACGAAGATCATGGCATCTGGTCCATCACTTCATGGGAAATAGATGGGGAAACAGTGGAAACAGTGTCAGACTTTATCTTTTTGGGTCTCCAAAATCACTGCAGATGGTGACTGCAGCCATGAAATTAAAAGACGCTTACTCCTTGGAAGGAAAGTTATAACCAACCTGGATAGCATATTAAAAAACAAAGATATGACTTTGCCAACAAAGGTCTGTCTAGTCAAGGCTATGGTGTTTCCAGTGGTCATGTATGGATGTGAGAGTTGGACTGTGAAGAAAGCTGAGCACTAAAGAATTGATGCTTTTGAACTGTGGTGTTGGAGAAGACTCTTGAGAGTCCCTTGGACTGCAAGGAGATCCAACCAGTCCATTCTGAAGGAGATGAGCCCTGGGATTTCTTTGGAAGGAATGATGCTAAAGCTGAAACTCCAGTACTTTGGCCACCTCATGTGAAGAGTTCACTCATTGGAAAAGACTCTGATGCTGGGAGGGATTGGGGGCAGGAGGAGAAGGGGACGACAGAGGATGAGATGGCTGGATAGCATCACCGACTCGATGGACGTGTGTTCGAGTGAACTCCGGGGGATGGTGATAGACAGGGAGGCCTGGCATGCTGCGATTCATGGGGTCGCAAAGAGTCGGACATGACTGAGCGACTGAACTGAACAGAACTGAAAGTGTCATTTTGCTATTCTTATGTATATCAAACCATCATACTGTATACCTTAAATATGTACTATTTTATTTTTTAAAAATATCCAAAGATACAAAAAAAAAGGAACAAAAAAGAGGGAAAAAATGTAAAAGCCAGTCAGTATTCTGTAATAACCCACATGGGAAAAGAATCTAAGAATATGTGTAACTGAATCACTTTGCTGTAGACCTGAAACTAACACAACATTGTAAATCAACTATGAAGTGAAGTGAAATGAAGTGGTTCAGTCGTGTCCAACTCTTTGCAACCCCATGGACTATAGCCTACCAGGCTCCTTGGTCCACGGGATTTTCCAGGCAAGAATACTGGAGTGGGTTGCCATTTCCTTCTCCAGGGGAACTTCCTGACCCAGGGATCGAACCTGGGTCTCCTGCATTGTAGGCAGACGCTTTACCATCTGAGCCACAACTATACTTCAATATAAAATAAAAATCAAATTAAAATTTTAAAATGTAAAACTACTCTTACACTGCACCTGTATAAAATAAGTGGTGGACAGGGTTTGATCCAGAGGTTACAGTTAGCCAAGTCCTGATCAAGATAATCCATAAATCCCTTCTGTACAGGTAAATCTTTTTTTTTTTTAATATTTATATATTGAACATGAACAAGATAATCCATAAATCCCTTCTGTACAGGTAAATCTTTTTTTTTTTTTAATATTTATATATTTATTTATTTTTGGTTTGCACTGAGTCATCTTTGCTTTGTGCAGGCTTTCTCTAGTTGCATTGAGGGCTTCTCACTTTGGTGGCTTTCCTTGTTACAGAGCACAGATTCTAAACGCAGGGGCTTCAGTAGTCATAGCATGCAGGCTCAGTAGTTGTGGACACACAGGCTTAGTTGCTCCACAGCATGTGGAATCTTCCTGGACTAGGAATTGAACCCATGTCCCCTGCATTGGCAGGTGGATTCTTATTCACTGTACTACCAGGGTAGTCCTCAATAGGCAAATTTTTGATGAAAAGACAGGTTTGGTCATCATAGACTCAAGAGCAATGGAGAGTAAGAGTTAGGAGGTATCTTCATGCCTATGTACTTTATGGTGGACAGCTTTGTCTATCACAACTTTGAGATGTTCAAATTCAAAAATGCTCTCATTGCAAGAAATACTAGTAGGAATTCCCTGGTTGGTGGTTAGGACTCTGCACTGCCACTGCAGGAGACACAGGTTCTATCCCTCACCTGCCCCATGGCACACCCCTGCCCCCCCCCCAACACAAAAACCAAACTAATTCTGCTATGAACATTTGATTCATGTCTTTTGGTGCGCCAGTTACTGTTGGGTATATACATAGGAGTAAAATGCCTGGGTCAGAGATATGTTCATGTTCAACCACACTACATACTGGCAAACAGATTTCCAAAATGGTTGTGCTAATTTATATTACTACTGTATAAAAGTTCTCATTAATCCCCATCCTCATCAATAATTTTGAAAGTGTCAGACCTTTGTAGCCACACTGATGGGTTATAGTGGTTTTAACCTGTATTTTCCTCACTTCTTTCTTTCTTTCTTTTTCTGCCATGCCACAAAGCTCTTAAGATTTTAGTTCCCCAACCAGGGATCAACCAGTGACCCCTGCAGTGGAAACCTGGAGTCCTAACCACTAAATTGCCTGGGAATTCCCATGCTTTCCCCTAATTTCAAATGATTTTCATGTTTATTCCTCACATTTTGATTCCGATTTTACTCTCAGTCAATTCTTAAAAATTTCTCTGACTTAATTACATGCTAAGGATACTAGGAAGAGGAGGCAAAGTGTCTATACCCACACTCCTATCTCAACCCCAGTTATTCTAGGGAGAAATTTAGAACTTGATTCTTTTCTTTATCTTACTTCGAACAGCTATTAGATCAGCAAGTCCTATTTCCAAAATGAATCTTAAGTCACTCTACTGCCATATGTACTGCCACAATTTGAATCCAGACCAATGTTTCATTCCTGGACTGCTACAATCACTTATTTTTATCACATTTTGGCTTTTGCCACTGCCCATCTCCCTTTATTTTCCATTTTGCAGCAATTGTTTTTAATGATAGAAACCTTTTGGTGGTTTCCTATTACTCTGAGAATAAAATTCAAGCCCTACCACTTATAGCTTCCCTGGTGGTTCAGACGGAAAAGAATCTGCCTGCAATGAAGGAGACTTAGGTTCAATTCCTGGGTCAGGAAGAGCCCCTGGAAAAGGGAATGGCAATTCATTCTAGTATTCTTGCCTGGAGAATTCCATGGACAGAGGAGCCTGGAAGGCTACAGTCCATGGGGTCACAAAGTCAGACCTGACTGAACAACTAACACATTGACTTTCACCACCTCTGGAAGCTGCAGGCTTGCCCTAGGCTATCTCTCCAATCTCTCCAACCCATGCTTTGTTTATTGTGTCCTAGCTACAGTCTTCTTACCAGGCCTCAGTAAAAACACTCTTCACTCATCTTCTTTCAGTCCTTAACACCAAACTTCTTTAATTTTTTTTTTTTTTTTTTACCATTAAAAAAATTTTATTGGGGTATAGTTGATTTACAATGTGTTAGTTTCAAGTATACAGTAAACTGAATCAGTTATACATACACTTTGGGATCCTCTTCTCTTATAGACTACTACAGAGCACTGAATTTCCTGTGCTATACAGGTCTTTATTAGTTGTCTATTTTATACTTAGTGGTGTGTATGTATCAATTCCGATCTTCCAATTTATCCCTCCCCAAATCTTTCCCACTTCTAGGCATACAGTTCAGTGGTAATAACTATGTTCATAACATTGACCAATTATCACCACCATCCATCCCCATCAACTCTTTCACCTTGTAAAAGTGAAACAATACCCATTAAATACTTCTTCACTTCCTCATTCCCAGCTCCTGACAATCAGCAGGATTATTCTTCTTCTAAGAATATATCCAGACAACCTATGTTTTCACCAATTCATCAAAAAGAAAACTGGATGATTGTGTTAATAGTATAATTAAAACCTCAAATATTAAAAATATTATGGTACTCCATCTAGAAATCCTCAACACTGGTGTCAATATATGACAAACCTAATTTTAGTTTTTTGTAATGTAGCTGGAAAGAGGTACATAACAGCTAGATGTCAACTGATGCTCATTCACTTTCACATCCCTAAACCTTTCTGTACCCTCTTGTTTTTACTCAGGCCCACCTATTTTTATTTGCTTTAAAACATTTTATTGCAATCTTTCTAATAAAGATCACCTAATTGATTTTGGTCCCCAAACTTCTAATCAGCCCATCCCCTCTGCACCGGAGTTTGACAGCTGCTCACACAGGTTCATGCAGGAAACGTGAAGTTCCAAGGATCTGACCAACACCAGGTAGGACATCCTCTGCATCAGCAAAATCCTAAAACACAGTACCAGGCAGAAGGCATGCTGCTCTCCACTTCTTGTCACAGCCTGTTGCTGAAGTGGCAAGAACCACCACCTGGACATCCCAGCCACCCCTAAAGTGCTTCTCCAAGAGAATTCTAAACCTTAGGCCTTCAGTCACCAGGTTAGCCTGGAATCTCTGTGAAGGGGTACTGCCCTGGCTGGGCTTCCAAAGCTCTCAGGCCTTCTTTTAAAAATAACACACCGGTGGACGTTTTAACTCCCTCGTGGTGCCTCGGACCCTCCTTCGAGAATCAGGAGCCTGCACGCGGTAGCTGTGCAAAGACGGCGCAGGCGGCAGCCTCCCCCTGGTTTGGCGAAGGTTCCGCAGCAGACTACTGGGAAACCGCCGGAGAACCATTTCTACTCTCCGCGTGTTCGCAGAACAAAGAGCCAAACTTTAATTTTAACTTTACTTTCATTTCAACTTTAAATACTTGTCCCAGAGCCTGGTTCTTCTCATCCTTTAATTCTCAGTTAAATTTTACCTTATTTGTTTCCTTTATAACATTTATCAATAATCTGTTATTAATGAGTTTGTTTGCTCTTTGTTAGTTTCCTCTAATAATAATTATTATAATAGTAATAAAACAGGAGGGAAGGAGGGCAGGGCATAACATTTAAAAGAATGATATAGCCCAAGGACAGGACATAAACTGATTAGAACGAAATGGGTTCAAGAAGGCAGATGAGTCATCTTCCACTAAACCTTGAGCTGCAGTATAGGCTCATTGTAACACGTAGCAACAAATTAACAGTCCCTGGTGGCTCAGTCGGTAAAACGTCTGCCCGCAATGCGGGAGACCTGGGTTCGATTCCTGGGTGGGGAAGATCCCCTGGAGAAGGAAGTGGCAATCCACTCCAGCACTCTTGCCTGGAAAATCCCATGGACGGAGGATTTACTCCTTCTTATGGGATCGCAAAGAGTCGGACACGACTGAGCGACTTCACTTTCAACACATAGCAAACTAAATGAAACATCCACAGGCACTATGACAGTTCCAAGGTGGACCATAAATGAAACAGGAGGGAAGGGGGAAGGGCTCAACTTTTGAAAAAATGACGCAGCCTGAGAACACAACATAAACCAATTAAAATTAAATGATGCTGAAGCTGAAGCTCCAATACTTTGGCCACCTAATGTGAAGAAGTAACTCATTGGGAAAGACTCTGGTGCTGGGAAAGATTGAAGGCAGGAGGAGAAGGGGATGACAGAGGATGAGATGGCTGGATGGCATCACCAACTCGATGGACAGGAGTTTGAGCAAGCTCCGGGAGATGGTGAAGGACAGGGGTGCCTGGTGTACTGCAGTCCATGAGGTTGCAAAGAGTCAGACACAACTGAGTGATTGAACAACAACAACTGTTAGGAAGTGGCAGAGCTGCTATTTGAACCCAGATGACTGAACAACAACAATCTAGTTATGGGCTTCCCAGGGCTGCTAGTTGTAAAGAAACAGCCTGCCAATACAGGAATTGGAGGAGACACAGGTTCAGTCCCTGGGTTGAGAAGATCCCCTGGAAGAGGGCATGGAAACCCACTGCAGTATTCTTGCCTGGAGAATCCCATGGACAGAGGAGCCTGGAGGGGTTCATGGGGTAACAAATAGTCAGACATGACTGAAGCGACTGCACAGGCAGTCTAGTTTCATTTTAACCCGTGCCACTGTCATTTTTATTTTCTAACTGTAGGTTACAATCTGTATGTACCCGTGTCAAGAAATTTAGGGCTTCTTGAAAAAAAATTAAAATGGAATAGAATAAATCCTTACTCATTTAGTAAAGATGAGTACTGGTTTTGAAGCTTTTGACTCAATTATATATATATAGAGAGAGAGTCACGAGGTGTGAAAGCTACCGTACTATGCATTCTGCCTTTCTGTATAAGTTTCAGAATTGACCAGTGACCAGGTTCACCAGTGTATTCCCAGGGTCTAGCCCAGCCACTGGACCACAGTAAGCACCCAGTGCGTATTTATTAATTTGCCAATAATAAACTATGATAAATACTAAGAAGGTGATAAAAACTTTTCCTTAATTTCTCTGCAAAGTTTTACTTCTTCTTATGTCAACCACTGATTTGAACTTGAATTTGTGCCAGTATTCATAAACTATACTAATATTAAATCTAACTGGTATGAAGAATTCTTCTGAATTATTAATTTGTTGTATACCCTACTATTTGAAAATCTGTTCTATGAAAATTGGAAGAGAAAAAGGTATGCTTCCTTGAGCTTATACTTTTAAAACATTTTTTTAAAGATTAAATATTACTTAACTATTATTTGTGTTATTTCAAGTTATTGTAAAAGCACAAAGAGTAAATAGTGTGGCAGGAAGGCAGACAATTGTTGAGTGTCAACTCTAGGCATTACTGGCTGAGAGTTTTCAAGCAAGACACTTAAACTTTTGAAAGTTCCTATTTTGTTCAGTTCAGTTCAGTTGCTCAGTCATGTTTGACTCTTTGCGACCCCATGGACTGCAGCACACCAGGCTTCCCCATCCATCACCAACTCCAGAGCTTGCTCAAACTCATGTCCATTGAGTTGCTGATGCCATCCAACTATCTCATCCTCTGTCATCACCTTCTCCTCCTGCCTTCAATATTTCCCAGCTTCAGGATCTTTTACAATGAGTCAGTTCTTCACATCAGGTGGCCAAGGTATTGGAGCTTCAGCTTCAGCATAAGTCCTTCCAAAGAATATTCAGGACTGATTTTCTTTAGGATTGACTGGTTTGATCTCCTTGCAGTCCAAGGGACTCTCAAGAAGTCTTCTCCAACATTATAGTTCAAAAGCATCAATTCTTCAGTGCTCAACTTTTTTTATAGTCCAACTCTCACATCCATACGTGACTACTGGAAAAACCGTAGCTTTGACTAGACGGGCCTTTGTCAGCAAAGTAATGTCTCTGCTTTTTAATATGCTGTCTAGGTTTGTCATAGTTTTTCTTCCCAGGAGCAAGCATCTTTTAATTTCATGGCTGTAGTCAGCATCTGCAGTGATTTTGGAGCCCAAGAAAATAAAGTCTGACATTATTTACAGTGTTCCCCATCTATTTGCCATGAAGTGATGTGGCTGAATGCCATTATCTTCATTTTTTGAATGTTGAGTTTTAAGCCAGTTTTTTCACTCTCCTCTTTCACTTTCATTAAACTGGTGTATTCAGATCAGATCAGATCAGATCCGTCACTCAGTCATGTCCGACTCTTTGCGACCCCATGAATCGCAGCACGCCAGGCCTCCCTGTCCATCACCAACTCCCGGAGTTCACTCAGCATCACGTCCATCGAGTCAGTGATGCCATCCAGCCATCTCATCCTGTTGTCCCCTTCTCCTCTTGCCCCCAATCCCTCCCAGCATCAGAGTCTTTTCCAATGAGTCAACCCTTCGCATGAGGTGGCCAAAGTACTGGAGTTTCAGCTTTAGCATCATTCCTTCCAAAGAAATCCCAGGGCTGATCTCCTTCAGAATGGACTGGTTGGATCTCCTTGAAGTCAAAGGGACTCTCAAGAGTCTTCTCCAACACCACAGTTCAACCATCAATTCTTCAGCGCTCAGCTTTCTTCACAGTCCAACTCTCACATCCATACATGACCACAGGAAAAACCATAGCCTTGACTAGACAAACCTTTGCTGGCAAAGTAATGTCTCTGCTTTTGAATATGCTATCTAGGTTGGTCATAACTTTCCTTCCAAGGAGTAAGCGTCTTTTAATTTCATGGCTACAGTCACCATCTGCAGTGATTTTGGAGCCCCCCCAAATAAAGTCTGACACTGTTTCCACTGTTTCCCCATCTATTTGCCATGAAGTGATGGGACCGGATGCCATCTTCGTTTTCTGAATGTTGAGCTTTAAGCCAATTTTTTCACTCTCCTCTTTCACTTTCATCAAAAGGCTTTTGAGTTCCTCTTCACTTTCTGCCATAAGGGTGGTGTCATCTGCATATCTGAGGTTATTGATATTTCTCCCGGCAATCTTGATTCCAGCTTGTGTTTCTTTCAGCCCAGTGTTTCTCATAATGTACTCTGCATATAAGTTAAATAAACAGAGTGACAATATACAGCCTTGACGAACTCCTTTTCCTATTTGGAACCAGTCTGTTGTTCCATGTCCAGTTCTAACTGTTGCTTCCTGACCTGCATACAAATTTCTCACGAGGCAGATCAGGTGGTCTGGTATTCCCATCTCTTGAAGAATTTTCCACAGTTGATTGTGATCCACACAGTCAAAGGCTTTGGCATAGTCAATAAAGCAGAAATAGATGTTTTTCTGGAACTCTCTTGCTTTTCCCATGATCCAGCGGATGTTGGCAATTTGGTCTCTGGTTCCTCTGCCTTTTCTAAAACCAGCTTGAACATCAGGAAGTTCACGGTTCATATATTGCTGAAGCCTGGCTTGGAGAATTTTGAGCATTACTTTACTAGCGTGTGAGATGAGTGCAATTGTGCAGTAGTTGGAGCATTCTTTGGCATTGCCTTTCTTTGGGATTGGAATGAAAACTGACCTTTTCTAGTCCTGTGGCCACTGCTGAGTTTTCCAAATTTGCTGGCATATTAAGTGCAGCACTTTCACAGCATCATCTTTCAGGATTTGAAATAGCTTAACTGGAATTCCATCACCTCCACTAGCTTTGTTCATAGTGATGCTTTCTAAGGCCCACTTGACTTCACATTCCAGGATGTCTGGCTCTAGGTCAGTGATCACACCATCGTGATTATCTGGGTCATGAAGATCTTTTTTGTATAGTTCTTCTGTGTATTCTTGCCATCTCTTCTTAATATCTTCTGCTTCTGTTAGGTCCATACCATTTCTTTCCTTTATCGAGGCCATCTTTGCATGAAATGCTCCCTTGGTATCTCTGATTTTCTTGAAGAGATCTCTAGTCTTTCCCATTCTGTTGTTTTCCTCTATTTCTTTGCATTGATCGCTGAAGAAGGCTTTCTTATCTCTTCTTGCTATTCTTTGGAACTCTGCATTCAGATGCTTATATCTTTCCTTTTCTCCTTTGCTTTTCACTTCTCTTCTTTTCACAGCTATTTGTAAGGCCTCCCCAGACAGCCATTTTGCTTTTTTGCATTTCTTTTCCATGGAGATGGTCTTGATCCCTGTCTCCTGTACAATGTCACGAACCTCATTCCATAGTTCATCAGGCACTCTATCTATCAGATCTAGGCCCTTAAATCTATTTCTCACTTCCACTATATAATCATAATGGATTTGATTTAGGTCACACCTGAATGGTCTAGTGGTTTTCCCTACTTTCTTCAATTTTAGTCTGAATTTGAACCTACCTAAAAGTAGAGAGATCTACCTTCTTAGGAATGGCAATCTGACTGAAAGGTAGCCTAGTTTTGTTCTGAAGCTATGATAAGCACAGGGTTTTTACCTATCTGTATGATACAGATAAGGTTAAAAAAAAAGCAAATTTTTATAAAGGTGCTTTTATTCTCACTTTATTTAACATTGAATACCTCAGTTGTATTAAGTGAAGGGAAGGAGCAATGCACATTATCATTGACCCTACGTTGAAGGTTAGAGATAAGTGGAAGCATTTACTACTTACCTTAGAATTAGCTTATTATTAAAGCAATTATTATGATAAACAGAGTCTAAGGCTCTTCAATGGAGAAGGCAATGGCACCCCACTCCAGTACTCTTGCCTGGAAAATCCCATGGGTGAAGGAGCCTGGTAGGCTGCAGTCCATGGGGTCAATAAGAGTCGGACATGACTGAAGCGACTTAGCAGCAGCATATCTAGTTTAAAAATCTTATTTTATAGGTAGTTAAAAAAAAAACTTGGGAGTTCCCCAGTGGTCCAGTGGTTAAGAATCAGCCTGCCAGTGCAGGGGACATGGGTTCGTTTCCTTGTCTGGGAAGATCCCACATACAGAGGGGCAAGTAAGCCTGTGCACCACAACTACTGAAACCCACCCGTCTTAAATCCTGTGCTCCGCAATGAGACAAGCCAACACAATGAGAAGCTGGTGCACCACAACTAGAGAGTAGCTCCCACTTGCCACAGCTAGAGAAAGCCTGCATGCAGCAATGAAGACTTAGCACAGCCAAAAATATATGAATTAAAAAAAAAATCTCTAGGGGACTTCCCTGGTGATCCAGTGGTTAAGAATACCCCTGCCAACACAGGAGACAGTTTCTATCCCTGGTCCGGGAAGATCCCATATACTGTGGAGCAACTAAGCCATGCACCACAGCTACTGAAGTCTGTGTGGTTAGAGCCTGTGCTCCACAACAAGAGAAGCCCCCACTCTCTGCAACTAGAGAAAGCCCTCTCACATTAATGAAGACCCAGCACAACCAAAAAAAAAAAAAAAAAAAAATCTAAAAAAAAATCTCTGGGCTCAGTTTTATCTTATCCTTGAAATTTAGGACTTTGGAAAGTCCCTTGAAGATATATATTAACATATTCTAAACAGGAAAAACAAGATTCACCTCTTAGAGGTTCATTTGAACATGTGATCATCAAGTTTGTATAAGTACTTTAGATATTCCATTACTTCTGAGCCTTAGAGACCCATTCTTTCTTTTTTGAAAAGATAATCCTATACCTCTGTTCTAGATTTAAGTTTCCCATTTAAATAAAAAAAAAAGATCAGACTTCTAACCTTGGTAATGCAGTAAAATTAATGCTTGGTTAAGCATATGCATTTAAAAGCATAAAAATAGGTAGTATTATTGAGCTAAGCTCTTGGTAAGCATTTTACACATATTATCTTATATAATCTTCACAGTAATTATATTAAATAAGTCTAAGTGGAGGGAGAGAAGCTGGCCAGTTAAAAGATTGTAACAGTATTGTTGTTCAGTCACTAAGTCATGTCCGACTCTTTGCGACCCAATGGACCACAGCACATCAGGCTTCCCTGTCCTTCACTATCTGTCAGAGTTCTCTCAAACTCATGTGCATCAAGACTGTGATGCCATCCAACCATCTCATCTTTTGTGGTTCCCTTATTTTTTTGCCTTCAATCCTTCCCAGCATCAGGGTCTTTTCCAATGAATGGACACTTAGTATCAGGTGGCCAAAGTACTGGAGCTTCAGCATTAGTCTTTTCAATGTAACAGTATTACAGAAGCATAAAGGCAGTTGGAGTAGGGTAGCGGCAGTGGAGAAAGTAAGACTTTGTGATAGACGCTTAGGAGGTACAATTAACTGGTCTTGGTGAATGTCTAGAACCTGCTTGGCAGATGCTTGAGAGATATTTGTAAATTAATAGATTATGGAGAGTGAGGGTTAAGGGAGTAAAAGGGTCACTCCTAGGTTATATGGTGGTACACTCACTAAGATAGGGAAAAGGGAAGGAAACCTGGTTAAAGGATGTACCTTTCTCACATTCCTACTGGTAGCTGGTTTTCTCATCCCCATTGCCTTGATGGCAGTATTTTGAACCAAATAATTTTTTTTTTCCAGGCCAGATAGGGAGCCTACCCAAGGGCAAATAATTCATGGGATGGCTAATGATCTGTGTGATCTGGGTACAAAACATAAATTAAATCGAGTCTTTTTTCATTTATTTTGAACTAAGAAGCAGAGGCAGAATCTGGCAGAGGACAGGCCAAATGACTTAACCTAACAGAGGTTCAGCAGTGGCAAATGAGGTCAGTTAGGTTCCCATCAGATATCAGGTGGAAAGTGCAAACTGAAGAATTTGAAGAGAGTTATTAAATTATTTGAGAGCTTCCCAACAAATGGCTCAGTGGTAAAGAATCTGTCTGCCAATGCAGGAGCCCCAGGAGGCTCAATTCCTAGGTCTGGAAGACCCCCTGGAAGAGGAAATGGCAACTTGCTCTAGTATTCTTGCCTGGAGAATCCCAGGGACAGATGGAGCCTGGTGGGTTACAGTCCACAGCGTCCCAAAGAGTCAATCACGACTGAGCACACACATACATTAAATTACTTACAGAGGTGCAGGTAAGAGTCAGGGAAAACCAACAAGGGATGGTGCACTACCTCAAGGGCTAGCGGTTATTATTACACTTAGGCCTCTAGAGGCAAAGGGAATGTTTAGAGTCTGCAGTCAACCCTTGGTGATACATCTTAGGGAACAAGGACTATGACCCCACTATCTTCTGGCCTTGAATCTCCAGCAGATACGTCCCACTACCTGAATCCACAGAGATACCAAGCAGGACAAGGAATTATCACAGGTGTAATCCAGGCGGAGTCAGCTCTTCCTGACACAAGAGCAGGGAAGGGGTGGAGAGCAGATATGGAGGAGCAAATAGGAAATAGGTGAGGTTGTTTCCAACAGTCAGTTACTTGGAAGCAAGAGTTAGTAACATCTGTTTGAAAGAGGACAACAAATAGCCAGCTCCCTTCACTGACATCAGTGGTAATGCACTAGAGTGAAGATACCTTATCATCTTGAGCTCTTTGCAGGCCTTTTGAATACACACTAACCCTCCAGTTCTCTTCTTGCAAGTACAACTTATTGCCAAGAAAGTCCTTTTGTGTTTCTTCAATAAAGCATTATGATTTTTCACTTCAGAAACAACAACAACAAAACAGCAAACAAACAAAACCACCAACCATGGTTAAGTAGTCCATATGAATTTAACTTCAGGAACCACTCCACATACCCATCTTTTCAACCGAATCTACATCTTTAATCCACTCTATTTAAATAAATGGTAAAACAGCTGAGAAAAGAGACGCTAAAGGCAAAGGAGAAAAGCAAAGATCTACCCATCTGAATGCAGAGTTCCAAAGAACAGCAAGGAGAGAGAAGAACACCTTTCTCAGTGATCAATGCAAAGAAATAGAGGAAAACAATAGAATGTAAGACTAGAGATCTCTTCAAGAAAATTAGAGATACCAAGGGAAAATTTCATGTAAGGTGGGCACAATAAAGAACAGAAACGGTATGGACCTAACAGAAGCAGAAGATATTAAGAAGTGGCAAGAATACACAGAAGAACTACATAAAAAAGATCACTCACCTAGAGCCGGACATCCTGGAATGTGAAGTCAAGTGGACCTTAGGAAGCATCACTAGGAACAAAGCTAGTGGAGGTGATGGGATTCCAGTTAAGCTATTTTAAATCTGAAAAGATGATGCTGTGACAGTGCTGCACTCAATGTGCCAAGAAATCTGGAAAACTCAACAGTGGCCACAGGACTGGAAAAGGTCCGTTTTCATTCCAATCCCAAGGAAAGGGAATGCCAAAGAATGTTTAAACTACTGCACAATTGCACTCATCTCACACACTAGTAAAGTAATGCTCAAAATTCTCTAAGCGAGGCTTCAACAGAATGTGAACCAAGAAATTCCAGATGTTCAAGCTGGATTTAGAAAAGGCAGAGGAACCAGAGATCAAATTGCCAACATCCGTTGGATCATCAAAAAAGCAAGGGAGTTCCATAAAAACATCTACTTCTGCTTTATTAACTACACCAAAGCCTTTGACTGTGTGGATCACGACAAGCTGTGGAAAATTCTTAAAGAGATGGGAATACCAGACTATCTTACCTGCCTCATGAGAAATCTGTATGCAGGTCAGGAAGCAACAATTAGAACTGGACATGGAACAACAGACTGGTTCCAAACTGGGAAAGGAGTACATCAAGGCTGTATATTGTCACCCTGCTTATTTAACTTATATGCAGAGTACATCATAAGAAATGCTGGGCTGGATGAAGCACAAGCTAGAATCAAGATTGCCGGGAGAAATATCAATAACCTCAGAAATGCAGATGATACCAGCCTTATGGCAGAAAGCAAAGAAGAACTAAAGAGTCTCACGATGAAAGTGAAAGAGGAGAGTGAGGAAGTTGGCTTAAAACTCAACATTAAAAAAACGAAGATCATGGCATCTGGCCCCATCACTTCATGGCAAATAGATGGTGAAACAACGGACACTGTGATAGACTTTTATTTTCTTGGGCTTCAAAATCACAGGAGATGGTGACTGCAATCATGAAATTAAAAGATGCTTGCTCCTGGAAAGAAAAACTATGACAAATCTAGACAGCATATTAAAGAGCAGAGACATTACTTTGCTGACAAGGGTCTGTCTAGTCAAAGCTATGGTTTTTCCAGTAGTCATGTATGGATGTGAGAGTTCAAACATAAAGAAGGGTGAGTGCCAAAGAACTGATGCTTTCAAACTGTGGTTAGAGAAGACTTGAGAGTCCCTTGGACTGAAAGGAGATCAAACCGGTCAATCCTAAAGGAAATCAGTCCTGAATATTTATTGGAAGGACTGATGCTGAACCTGAAGCTCCAATACTTTGGCCACCTGATGTGAAGAGCTGACTCATTGGAAAAGACCTTGATGCTGGTAAAGAATGAAGGCAGGAGGAGAAGGGATGACAGAGGATGAGATGGTTGGATGGCATCATCGACTCGATGCTCAACTCCCAGGTTTGAGCAAACTCTGGGAGTTGGTGAAGGCCAGGGAAACCTGGTTTGCAGCAGTCCATGGGGCTGCAAAGAGTAGGACCCAACTGAGCAACTGAACTGAGAACAGATACCATTTTAACAAGCTTTTGTAAAAGAGACTGAGGAAGTACCTGGGGAAATTCCAAAAGGTTGATTATAACAGGAAGATCACCTAGTTGATAGGTAAAAGCATAAGGCTTCACCAATAAGAGTAAGTGAAGATGGTGCGTGCTAAGTCGCTTCAATCCTGTCCAACTCTTTGTGACCCTATGGAGTGTAGCCTGTCAGGCTCCTCTGTCCATGGGAGTCTCCAGACAAGAATACTGAAGTGGGTTGCTATTTCCTCCTCCAGGGGATCCTCCTGACCCAGGGATCCAACCTATATCTCTCTCTTAAATCTCCTGCATTGGCAAGCAGGTTCTTTACCGCTAGCACCACCTGGGAAGCCCAGTAAAGATGGTGCCTCTCTGGAAACACACTTTAACATGGACGTACAAGGACTTATTTAATTGGAAATGGGCTTCCCTGATAGCTCAAAGGTAAAGAATCTGCCTGCCATGCAAGAGACGCAGGTTTGATCCTGGGGTTGGGAAGAGTCCCTGGAGAAGGAAATGGTAACCCACTCCAGTATTCTTGCCTAGGAAATTCCATACACAGAAGAGAATGGCTGGCTACAGTTCATGGGGTCACAAAAGAGTCAAACATGACTTAGCAACTAAAGAACAATGACTAGAAAAAGGTTTATAAGGTTGCTTAGGATGGGGTAAATTGTAAATTAGTGATGTAGAAAACAAGAAGAGGCTTTATTGTTTATAGTTGTTGTAATGTGTGAATAGTTTATTAGCCTTAGGAAAATAAGGAATTTACACCTAGTACAACTTTTGAGTAAACAAAAAATATACTTATCTCAAGTTTAATGTGATTGAAACAAGACTCATGGTAGGTGAGTCCTGGACACATTTCTCAGCCCTTAAAGGAAGCCAGGAGGGACCCAAAGCCAGGTCCTTACAGATGTCAGGTACAGCTATTTTGCGGGGTTTGGGGGGCCAGTCCTCCAGGTAAAACTTTTTCACCAGGCTGAACTCATTTTCAGTAACTTGTAGGGCAACAAAAACATTATTAACTCATAAAATAAACTCACATGAAACCAATAAACCAGTATCATTTACTTGAGTGCCAAGTAGAAAGCTCTTATTGTATTTTAAAACTCAAAACATATTTATACCTTATTAACACTACTAAAGTAATGCTCAAAATTCTCCAAGCCAGGCTTCAGCAATACGTGAACCATGAACTTCCTGATGTTCAAGCTGGTTTTAGAAAAGGCAGAGGAACCAGAGATCAAATTGCCAGCATCTGCTGGATCATGGGAAAAGCAAGAGAGTTCCAGAAAAATATCTATTTCTGCTTTATTGACTATGCCAAAGCCTTTGACTGTGTGGAAAATTCTTCAAGAGATGGGAATACCAGACCACCTGACCTGCCTCGTGAGAAACCTGTATGCAGGTCAGGAAGCAACATTAGAACTGGACATGGAACAACAGACTGGTTCCAAATAGGAAAAGGAGTACATCAAGGCTGTATATTGTCACTCTGTTTATTTAACCTATATGCAGAGTACATCATGAGAAATGCTGAGCTGGAGGAAGCACAGGCTGGAATCAAGATTGCCGGGAGAAATATCAATAACCTCAGATATGCAGATGATACCACCCTTATGGCAGAAAGTGAAGAGGAACTCAAAAGCCTCTTGATGAAAGTGAAAGAGGAGAGTGAAGAAGTTGGCTTAAAGTTCAACATTCAGAAAACGAAGATCATGGCATTCGGTCCCAGCACTTCATGGGAAATAGATGGGGAAACAGCAGAAACAGTGTCAGACTTTATTTTTCTGGGCTCCAAAATCACTGCAGATGGTGATTGCAGCCATGAACTTTAAAGACGATTACTCCTTGGAAGGAAAGTTATGACCAACCTAGATAGCATATTAGGAGAAGTCAATGGCATCCCACTCCAATACTCTTGCCTGAAAAATCCCATGGACAGAGGAGCCTGGTAGGCTGCAGTCCATGGGGTCTCTAAGAGTTGGACACGGCTGAGCGACATCACTTTCACTTTTCACTTTCATGCATTGGAGGAGGAAATGGCAACCCAGTCCAGTGTTCTTGCCTGGAGAATCCCAGGGACAGGGGAACCTGGTGGGCTGCCGTCTATGGGGTCACACAGAGTCAGACATGACTGAAGCGACTTAGCAGCAGCAGCAGCAGATCAGATCAGATCATATCAGTCGCTTAGTCGTGTCCAACTCTTTGCGACCCCATGAATCGCAGCACGCCAGGCCTCCCTGTCCATCACCAACTCCCGGAGTTCACTCAGCATCACGTCCATCGAGTCGGTGATGCCATCCAGCCATCTCATCCTCTGTCATCCCCTTCTCCTCTTGTCCCCAATCCCTCCCAGCATCAGAGTCTTTTCCAATGAGTCAACTCTTCACATGAGGTGGCCAAAGTACTGGAGTTTCAGCTTTAGCATCATTCCTTCCAAAGAAATCCCAGGGCTCATCTCCTTCAGAATGGACTGGTTGGATCTCCTTGCAGTCCAAGGGACTCTCAAGAGTCTTCTCCAACACCACAGTTCAACCATCAATTCTTCAGCGCTCAGCTTTCTTCACAGTCCAACTCTCACATCCATACATGACCACAGGAAAAACCGCAGCCTTGACTAGACAAACCTTTGCTGGCAAAGTAATGTCTCTGCTTTTGAATATGCTATCTAGGTTGGTCATAACTTTCCTTCCAAGGAGTAAGCGTCTTTTAATTTCATGGCTGCAGTCGCCATCTGCAGTGATTTTGGAGCCCCCCCAAATAAAGTCTGACACTGTTTCCAATGTTTCCCCATCTATTTGCCATGAAGTGATGGGACCGGATGCCATGATCTTCGTTTTCTGAATGTTGAGCTCTAAGCCAACTTTTTCACTCTCCACTTTCACTTTCATCAAGAGGCTTTTGAGTTCCTCTTCACTTTCTGCCATAAGGGTGGTGTCATCTGCATATCTGAGGTTGTTGATATTTCTCCCGGCAATCTTGATTCCAGCCTGTGCTTCCTCCAGCTCAGCATTTCTCATGATGTACTCTGCATATAGGTTAAATAAACAGAGTGACAATATACAGCCTTGATGTACTCCTTTTCCTATTTGGAACCAGACTGTTGTTCCATGTCCAGTTCTAATGTTGCTTCCTGACCTGCACACAAATTTCTCACGAGGCAGATCAGGTGGTCTGGTATTCCCATCTCTTGAAGAATTTTCCACAGTTGATTGTGATTCACACAGTCAAAGGCTTTGGCATAGTCAATAAAGCAGAAATAGATGTTTTTCTGGAACTCTCTTGCTTTTTCCATGATCCAGCAGATGTTGGCAATTTGATCTCTGGTTCCTCTGCCTTTTCTAAAACCAGCTTGAACATCAGGAAGTTCACGGTTCACATATTGCTGAAGCCTGGCTTGGAGAATTTTGAGCATTACTTTAGCAGCGTGTGAGATGAGTGCAATTGTGCAGTAGTTGGAGCATTCTTTGGCATTGCCTTTCTTTGGGATTGGAATGAAAACTGACCTTTTCTAGTCCTGTGGCCACTGCTGAGTTTTCCAAATTGGCTGGCGTATTGAGTGCAGCACTTTCACAGCATCATCTTTCAGGATTTGGAATAGCTCAATTGGAATTCTATCACCTCCACTAGCTTTGTTCGTAGTGATGCTTTCTAAGGCCTACTTGACTTCACATTCCAGGATGTCTGGCTCTAGGTCAGTGATCACACCATGGTGATTATCTGGGTCGTGAAGATCTTTTTTGTATAGTTCTTCTGTGTATTCTTGCCATCTTTTCTTAATATCTTCTGCTTCTGTTAGGTCCATACCATTTCTGTCCTTTATCGAGCCCATCTTTGCATGAAATGCTCCCTTGGTATCTCTGATTTTCTTGAAGAGATCTCTAGTCTTTCTGCATATTATAAAGCAGAGACATTACTTTGCCAACAAAGGTCCATCTAGTCAAGGCTATGGTTTTTCCAGTGGTCTTGTATGTGAGAGTTGGACTGTGAAGAAAGCTGAGTGCTGAAGAATTGATGCTTTTGAACTGTGGTGTTGGAGAAGACTCTTGAGAGTCCCTTGGACTCCAAGGAGATCCAACCAGTCCATTCTAAAGGAGATTAGTCCTGGGTGTTCATTGGAAGGACTGATGCTAAAGCTGAAACTCCAATACTTTGGCCACCTCATGCAAAGAGTTGACTCATTGGAAAAGACTGGTGCTGGGAGGGATTGGAGGCAGGAGGAGAAGGGGACGACAGAGGATGAGAGGGCTGGATGGCATCACCGACTTGATGGACATGAGTTGGAGTAAACTCCGGGAGTTGGTGATGGACAGGGAGGCCTGGTGCGCTGCAATTCAAGGGGTCGCAGAGTCATAGACGACTGAGCGACTGAACTGACCTGAACGTATATCCATTCCATGAAAACGTATTTGGACTACGGGTTAATTAATAAACACGGGTTCTCTACAAAGCAAAACAAAACAAAACCTTCTATAAAAAACAAACAGTGCTTTCCTGGTGGCTCACTGGTAAAGAATCCGTCAGTCATTGCAGGTGACATGTGTTAGATCCCTGGTCAGGGAAGATCCCACAAATGCCCAGCAACTAAACCCATGGTCCACAACTATTGAGCCTGTGCCTTAGTGTTGGAGCCTCAACTACTGAAGCCCTGGAGCTCTAGAACCTGTGCTCCTGCAACAAGAGAAGCCATGAAGTGAGAAACCTGACCACTGGAACTAGAAAAGTAGTACCCCTCGCAGCAAGAAAGACCTAGCACAACCCCAAATAAACAAACAAGAACCTAATATATAGCACAGAGAACTATATTCCATATCTTATAACAAGCTATAATGGAAAATAATTTGAAAAAGAATATATATAACTGAATCCCTGTGCTGTACACCTGAAACACTTAACAATTTTTTTAAGAAAAGACACAGACAAAACCTGTAACTTTTTTTTTTCCTTTTTTTAAGCCGGCTTAGTATTATCTGTTTTACTCCTAAGCACTTTAAAAATTTCGGATTGTGGGTGGGAATAAGGGCGGGAAAATGCACTATATCTGGTCCAGGGGCAAAGGCTTCTTAAAGTTACCTATAGATTATTTCGGATTGTGGGTGGGAATAAGGGCGGGGAAATGCACTAATTCTGGTCCCGGGGCAAAGGTTTCTTAAAGTTACCTATAGTTTACACTGTTTTTTATTTTGGACGTGGCTCAAGATCACAGGGGAGAAAGCACTGGCACCCCACTACAGTACTCTTGCCTGGAAAATCCCATGGACAGAGGAGCCTGGTAGGCTGCAGTCCATGGAGTCGCGAAGAGTCGGGCACGACTGAGAGACTTCCCTTTCACTTTTCACTTTCATGCATTGGAGAAGGAAATGGCAACCCACTTCAGTGTTCTTGCCTGGAGAATCCCAGGGACGGGGGAGCCTGGTGGGCTGCCGTCTATGGGGTCACACTGAGTCGGACACGACTGAAGTGATTCGCAGCAGCAGCAGGATCACAGGTGATCACAGTGCCCGAAAACGCCGGGGGAAACCTTTTCACCGGGCGAAGGGACGGACGCAGGGAGCAAATTGGCCCGGTGGTGGTGGTGGGAAACTAAGGCCCATTCGGGAGCAGCCCGGGGTCGACCGCCCAGATTACCCACTTTGCCCCGAGGGAACTGGTCTTCAGGGACCGGGGCAAAGAGACTCCAGCCCCGGGTTGCCCAGAGCCACGTGCGTCGGGCGCCCCGCCCCTCCCTCAGAGCCGGCGGAGCGAAGCGCAAGCCGGTTGCGAGTCACAGAGGCCTGGTGCGCGCCCCGCCCCTGTGCCCGTAGCGAGGGCCGCCGCGGCCCGGGAGCTGGGGAATCGCCGTGTTCGCCCTCCTTTCCCCTCGGCTGGCCGCTGGGGCGGGGCCGGCCCTCAAGCAGGGCGGCACCCAGGCGGGCTCGTCAGTCACCCACCGCGGGCGGCGGCCTGGCTAGGTCTGGAGCCGGTGAGTAGCCACGTCACGCTCCTCCGGGAGGCCCCGCCCCCACTCCGTCCTCTCGGACCGCCCCCTTTCCCGGCCCCGCCTCCGCCCCCGCGAGCAGTTACCGGCTGAGGTAGCGCGCGCCTCTCCGACTCTGCTAGAGGTCCTCAAGCCTGGGCTTGCGGTGCTTTTGCCTCAGGCCTCGTCGGGTGAGGGCTCGCGGCTGCGGCTGCGACACCCGGCGCGTGTTGGCAGGCTCGGGGCTAGCGCCGCTGAGGCTGGCTGGGCCGACGGGCGGTTAGCGCCCCGTTCGACGCGGGGAGGGGCGGCACGCCGAGAGCTGCACGGCCTCCTCACCCGACGCGGGCGGCCGTGGCGACGGCGGCCGGGTTCTCGGGTTCTCTTCCTCAGGCCGGAGCCAGTCGGTGTCCCGGCGGAGCGAAGGGCAGCCGGGCTCCCTTGCCCCGGGCCCCCCCTGGCTGGGGCGGCTGGGGCAGGGGGACCATGTCTGCTCGCATTCCAGTGCCCGCCGCTCACCCTCGGGAGGAGCCTCCCGCGGGAGCAGCTGAGAGGGAGTCGCTGGCGGCCGCGGCGAGCCGGCAGGCGGAGCAGCTACCCCCGCTCGAACGGGAGGGCAAGGAGGCGGCGAGGGAGGAGAGGGCCGCGACCGGCACCAGCGCGGGGGCGCGGGGTGAGCCGTCGCCGGTGCCGGTGTTGGGACACAGCGTGCCTCAGGCGGCCGTGCCTGTGAAGCCCCTGGCGCTGCACCTGGCGCACAAGGCGCGCGGGCCAGGGGGGCCCTTTGGCGGGGAGCCGCCGCGACCGATGCCGCGGGACCAGCCGGCCGAGAGCGCCCGGGAGGAGGCGGCGGCGGCCAGCTCTGGGGAAAAGCTGCAGCCGCCGCCGCCGCCGCCGAAGGAGAATCCCTGGACCAGAAAGCCTCCCCAGCACCTGTCCCCCGCCGGGACGGGGCCTCTGCCGTTGCCCCCACTGGAAACCTTGGAGGCAGGTCTGTGGCTCCTCTGCGGTAGGCACCGGGAGGGTGTGTGCAGGGGCGACTCGTGGCGACCAAGGCTCCGCGGGGCTGGGGGAGGGGCAGGGGCAGGGGCAGGGCTCCTTGCCCTGTCAGTCGGAGGTGTTTCGTTCCAAGGTGTCATTCATTCTGCCTATTTACATAAATGGACATCTGGGAAGGGAGCGACAGGAAGAGGTGGGACCTCGGGTTCTCCTTGACAAGTGGAGGCACGGCGGGGGCAATGGAGCTGAGCCACTGCGCTGGCACTGCTTCAGTTTTGTCTTGCCCCCACGTGGTAGTGACTTGGGAAAGCTGACTTGAGGTAGATGTTCAGTTCATCCTACAGAAGTTTCTGTAGACTGAGAAGAGGTGAAGCAAGTCGGACGGGGGATTTATTAATAATTGGAAGCGCAGTCGTGATTTATTATGAAATAATTGATAAGCTGAAAATTGTCAGGGTTTTCAAAACGGTGCTAAGTAGTCATATTAAAAATGAGATACTGTACTGTAGTTGTTAGTAAAGAGTTTTGAGTTCATAACTGTGGGAAATTGTTGAAATAGGGTAGTTGACCGGAGAGTGAATTGCTCGTTAGGTGAATAGTAGTCATAGTAGTCTTGTGGTTCAACGGTAAAGAATCCTTCTGCCAATGTAGGGTATGCCTGTTGGATCCCTGGGTCGGAAAGATCCCCTGGAGAAGGAAATGACAACCCACTCCAGTACTCTTGCCTGGGAAATCTCATGGACAGAGGAGCCTGATTGGCTGCAGTCCATGGGTCGCGAAGAGTCAGATACGTCTTAGCGACTATACAACAACAAACATTCAGTTACCTCTCCTTCCTAGAGGAGGTAAGATTGTGCCACTGAATTTGATGCTGACCAATGCCCTATGTTCCCTAGAGATTTATTTTGGTTATAACAACGTCAGTTTTTTTTTAAGTTAAATAGATATCCTAAATAAACCAAGACTAGTTTTGCTGTCTAATTAAGTTGTAGTAAGTTAAACTTCTCATATAGAAATTACAGCTGTTTACTTACAAGTGTTTGCTTTTCTTAAAGGTTAACAGTGAAACAGGGAAAATTTAAGCGTGTTTACAGGGTTGTGAGGATCAAATGAGACTAAGGAATGGTCAAATATAAGGTGATTGTTATAGACACATTTTGCAGCTATAGTAACATTTCTTCTAAGGAACTCCAATAGAGGGAGATAAGTGTTAGCTGGTTTACACAGTAATAATCATTTTTTAATACTGCAGAACAGTATAACTTTAAATAAATAGTTATTTTACATCTGAGGTTTGATGGTCTTTAAATTATCATTTGATAAATCTTAACACAGAAAAATCTACTCAAAATTTTTTCTCTAAATTTAAACTTACCACCATTTTCTCCTAGCTGCAAAGCTCCATTTGTTTACCACTATTACTAACTGAAGAGAACAGAAGTCTTAAATCGAAAACTTTAGTGAATCTTAATGTCTGTCTCACCTCCCTACTTTGAGACTTAAACACATTATACATTATAGTCAGTGATCTACCAAAAAAAAAACAAAAACAACAACCCTCTTGATTGTACAATTAACTTGACAGGTTTTAAGACTCAAATTTTAATTGGAGATTACTTTGCTAAAATATTTAACAGTTTATTATAATTAGCCTGCAGTTGCCTTCATTAGGGACCTTAATCTTGCTGCAGATTAAGCATCTGGTGATTAACCAGGTGTGATTCACAGGGACTTTAATTTTGCTGATGTTTCTCTGTAGGCAACATTTCTGTTCTTGGAATCTATTCTGTACCTGCAGGAATACTGTTCTTTATATTTGGAGTGCTGTAGTAACCTTATAGTCTATCCCCCACACTGACTCTGTACTTGTACACAACTTCTATTCGTAACTGAAAAACTCTGTCTAGGTAACTTAGATAAGAGTTTGTGGAGTAGAAATGCACAACTTGCGTTCTAGACCAGACTAGCTACTACCTAGCTAGTTGACTTTCAGCAAGATTTCTGGGCCTTGTAAATGAATGAAGTGGATGTATTTTCTTTCATTTCTTAATACCAGAGGGCCTTCTGTAACCTAGGTCTGCCAGCTTTCTATTTTCCTAAGTAAATTTGCAACCTCAATAATAATGATACAGGAGCAGACGCCCTTTATGGTTCAAAGTCCAGAATAGGTGCAAACTTAGGGGAGTGTTAAATTAGTACAATAATCTTTTTCGTTGGAAGCCTATGTGATTTATCCTATAAACCAGGAGATTCATGAGAGGGAAAGAGGATATTAATTATGCTATAATACCAGAATTAAACTTTCGTTTTTCCTAGCCAAACGAGGATTTACTGTTACTCACTTAATGAAGTACCAGAATTCCATCCATAAAATTTTTGCCAGAAAGTTTACTGCCAGAGATAGAAACATAGGAAATGTAGGGAAGTATTTCTGGACTTGTAGTCATGAATTTTTTGTTAGAACCTGGAGTTCTAACTGAATTGCAAGTGAGGAATTCTTCAGCCCTGTGACACACTTTCCTCCACTTTGGGGATGGTTCTGGCTTGTGTATTGGTGTTTCTGGTAATCCAGATAAGAACCTCTTTTCAGCTAAAGCCCGGCCCACAAGAGAGCCTAGAATAGTATCACTGTGGTCTTAAATTCTGGTCAGGAGACTAGAAAGAATTGTTCCCCGATCCATGTTTAAAGTAATTTTACTTATTTTGAAGACCTTTACTAAAGTCACAGTATGGGATTTATGAGTCACTTACCTTGTACCCATGGTTACATTTTGCATATTAAAAATCAAATTTCTAAATTTAATTTTTACTCACAAAAATATTGATTTGGGGACTTGCCTGGTGACCTAGTGGTTAGGATTTGGCTCTTTCACTGCAGAGGGCCTGGTTCAGTCCCTGGTTGGGGAACTACCGTTCATGCTGAGTGGTTGGGTCACAATACAAAAAATTATTTTTTTCTTTTTCATCTTTAGGCTTCTTGACCCCCATCAACCTTTTTTCCAAGTGTGTTTCCCAGAAACCTCAAATAAACTTACTGTAAATCTAATAATGTTTTACTTGTTATATAAATTATACATAAATATGTTTTTATAAACACAGAAATGTGCTGTTCCCTTCAAAAAGAATAGTCATGTTACCAGTTTATTGAATATCCTTTCAGACCTTTCTGTGAAATTATTTCCAAATACAGTGTTTTGTATGTGTATTTAGACTATTCTCAATTTAAAATTTTGCCTGATCCTTTTATTTTTCTTTACAGTGAGTTTTTAAATTATATTATTATATATATATATATATATATATAATATATATATATTCAGATGTGTGATTCAGATTTACATATGCATATTGTGGACTTCCTGGTGGCTTAGTGGTAAAGAATCCACCTGCCAATGCAGGGGTTGTGGGTTCGATCCCTGGGTCAAGAAAATCCAGATGGTGCTAGTGGTAAAGAACCTGCCTCCAGTGCAGGAGACTTCAGAGACACAGGTTCGATCTCTGGGTAGGGAAGATCCCCTGGGGAAGGAAATGGCAACCCACTGCAGTATTCTTACCTGGAAAATCCCATGGACAGAGCTGCCTGTCAGGCTACATATAGTCCATGGGGTTGCAAAAGAGTTGGACACAAATTAGCAACTAAACAACAACATTGCAAAATGATCATCATATGTTTAGTTAACTACCATCTACATACTTTTTATAAAATTTTTTTCTTGTGATAAAGTTGATGCTTTTTAGTCTAAACTTTAAAAAACTGCAGAGAAGTGGTCTATAAATATAACTGATGTAGTCAGTTTAGCCATTTACCCATTAGTCAACATCCTGGTTGTTTTAAACATCTTTATGCATTTCTCTTATATACTGTCTGATTTACTCTAGGATAGCTACATGGAATTGTTAGGTCACAGTGTATTTGTTGACAGGTTGTTCTCTAAAGTAACTACAGATTGATAGTGTCAATTTTAGAGTCTGAGAAGTAAGTAGGCTTTTTTACATATTTTTTTAAGGCACTCATTTACTGTAATAAAATGGCATTTGATGACATTTCTCCATTAAATATAATAAAACCATGTGATTAATGATTGATAACTGTCAATGCATTTTCTTAATTAGAACTTTGCTAAAGATTATGGCCATGAAAATTAGAGTAAAATCACCTATAATGTTGCATTTTTTTATTCTCACTATCCAAGCTTTTCAAATGAATTGTTTTCTTATCAGAAATTGTTTCCTTATAGATTAAGATATTGCAGTAATACTCAAAGTTGCATTTTGGCTCACCAGTGATTGAAAAATGGATATATGAAGATCATGTACTTGTTTATGTGTATGTATATATGTGTGTGTATGTATATATATATACACACATATATATACACAGAGACATGTATGTATATGTGTGTGTATATATGTTGGATATATATACATACATATATATGTATATATACATATAAACGTGAGTGTGTGTATGTATACATTGGAGCTTAAATTTCTTAGGCTTCATCTGTCTGAAAATTTTTTTTAATTAAAGTTTCTATATTTCTAAGTTTTTAGGTTGGCTTTCTTTTTTAGTCTTAGATTTTTACCTAATGACATACTGGAAGAACAGCTTCCTCCATTTTGTTTGGAACATGGGAAAATGAAAATATTTTCTTGGTCTTGTTTTACCTGTTCTATATGTGTGTATAAAATTATATGTAGAATCTGGTATATTAATACATACAGATTTGTCATATTTCTTAAGTTTTGTATTATTTTTTATAAATGTACCAATAAAATCCCATGGATGGAGGAGCCTGGAATGCTGCAGTCCATGGGGTCGCTGAGGTCAGACACGACTGAGCAACTTCACTTTCACTTTTCACTTTCATGCATTGGGGAAGGAAATGGCAACCCACTCCAGTGTTCTTACCTGGAGAATCCCAGGGACAGGGGAGCCTGGTGGGCTGCCATCTATGGGGTCACACAGAGTCGGACACGACTGAAGCGACTTAGCAGCAGCAGCAGCAGCAGTACCAATAATATAACTACTATATTGTTGAATATAGGAGTTATATATTTATTTTTGGCTATGCCACACAGCTTGTGGGATCTCTGGAGCAGTTTTCTAGAACAGTCATGGCAGTGAAAGCCACGAATCCTAACCATTAGGCTACCAGGGACCTCCCTAGAGGTTATTTATTTAAATACAGTTATCTAGGGAACTTCCTAGAGGTTATTTGTTTTAATGAAGTCTGGTGGATCTTCCAACCCAGGGATCAAACCCGTGTTTCCTGTGTCTCCTGCATTGGCAGCCAGATTCTTCACCACTGAGCCACCTAGGAAGCCCTTTATCTGCTACAATGAACATAGTTTTTTGGCTGTGCTGCTCGGCATACAGGATCTTAGTTTCCAGACCAGTTGAACCCATGTTCCCTGCAGTGAAAGCATGGAATCTTAACCACTAGCCCGCCAGAAATCCCTACAGTGAAAATTTTATACAGACATCTTTGTATCTTGTCTTGATTCTCAGATAATTTCTGAGAAATGGAATTTTTTCATTAAAATGTATATGCATTTTATTAATTTAATTTTTAAAAACTTTATTGGATTCCAGTTGATTTACAATGTTGTGTTAGTTTTAGGTGTACCTCAGAGTGATTCAGAATGTATATTCATTCTTTTTCAGATTATTTTTTCATATAGGTTGTCATAGAACATTGAGTACAGTTCCCAGTGCTATATAGTAGGTCCTTGTTGGTTATCTTTTAAAAGGATATATATATATTAGTAGTAGTAGTACTTTTTTGCCATGTGGCTTGGGGGTTTTATTTAGTTCTCCCACCAGAGATTGAACCCAGGCCCTTGGCAGTGAGAGCAGAATCCTAAACACTGGATTGGCAGGACATTCCAAAAATATACATTTTAAATGACAGATTACCCTTGAAAGAGTCTACTACTTCATATTCATTCCAACAGCGTGAGAGAAATGTCCATTTATACAGGCTTCCCAACGCTTGGCATTTTCTTTTTTGTCAGCATAATAGGTGAAAATTGTCTTCACTTAAATTTCTTAGTGCCGTTTCATGTTTGGCTACTGCTATTTCGTTTTTGAATCATATTTATCTTTTATTCAGATGTGTTTTTTTTAAAGCTCATGTCATTCTTTTAACTAAAAAAAGAGTGGGTTGATGAGGTGGTCTAAGAGAGCAGCACAAAGGACTTCCTTATGTTGAATTTGGAATTAGACAAATGTATTCACAGTTGGCGTTGCACAACTACGTGTTCCCTTTCTGCCTCTGTTGGGTAGTCTACCCTGTGTGGTTAATAGCATGAAGGAGCAGACCAGAATGCTTACTTTTTGTGGACAGCTAGCTCCCAAAGGAAAGAGGGGAAAGGTGCTGGCTTTGCAAGTCAGTTCTTTTCCTAAACTCATTAATCAGGAAACATTGTTTCTGTGAAAACAATTGGGACTTGGGAATAGGAATGTTCTAGGACAGTCTTCCTTTTAAAAAAGTAAATTAACTATAAGTGCCACTTGGTAACCAATATTAAGAAATCCCTCTTTCCTGTCCCGGAGTATCCAACCACAGTGGCCAGCATAATTTGTCAAATATCTTTTGATGAAAATAAATTACCATATTGGTAAACTATAAATATCCAAATTACAGTGTGTACTTAAAGATACTCTTGTCAATAAAATGTCAGAATTATAGAGGCCACAGAATTAAATGCGATCAACTTTCCCATATATTACCTGAGGAAGAGTTAAAGTTGAGAGATTAAAATTTAAACAAAAGAATTGGTTGAAGTAAAAATCTCTTTTCCTTTTATTTTTAAATGTGTGATGAAATAAAGATCCAAGATTCTTCCTTCCTGGCTGCCCTGCATGGCTTGTGGAATCTTTTGTTCCCAAATCATGGTTTGAACTCAGGCCTCTGGCAGTTAGAGAACTGTGTGCTAACCATTGAATCGCCAGGGAGTTACCTCCAACTTTTTTTTTTTTTTTAATTGAAGTATAGTTGATTTACAGTATTGGGTTACCTTCCCAACTTCTTTTAGCCAGAGGTTATAATCAGTGTCTGTGTAGGGTATGGCACCATGTTGAATTTTAAATCAAAAAGATTATTAACTTACATTCAAATATTTTTGTTTGTAAATAACTTGTCATTTAATACTGAAGTTTAAAAGTTTATGTGGTCAGAATAATTTTTAAATTTCTGACCTTAATTTTGTGATTATTAATGTCTTCTTGATTGTAATAAAATTCACTTTTGTGGCCTATGCCTAACTACTTCCCATTACTTCAAATAGTTTGTGTAAGGCTGTGTTTTGTAACCACCAGGCAATAATTTACTTGACTTAGCAATATTTTGGGATGTGTTTTTACTTGGCTAAGGGAAAAGTCTTTCAAATGTTTGATACTGTGTAACTTTCATAAAATACATGTGCTATTTATAGAATATACCTTAGTCAAATTCCAGGTAATATTTGGACAAATACTGTTTTTGTTAGATTAGATTTTTTTCCTGCCTCCCTTTTTGTCCTACCCGTCCATCATATTTTTTTCTGCATCTCATTTTTCTTAATGAAGTATTTATCCCTATGCATATTTACATGCATGTATACATTTCCCTGTGGTAGTTTCTGTAGACTTTGTAAGAAGAGGTGAAGCAAGTTGGAGAAGGGGGATTTATTTATAAATGGAAGTGCAATTGTGAATTTTGTTATGAAATAATTGATAAGCTGAAAATTGTCAGGATTTTCAAAACAGTGCTTAGTAGTCATATTAAAAATGAAACTGTACTATGGTTGCTGCTGAAAAATTTTGAGTTCATAATTGTGGTGGAAAATTGTTGAAATAGGATAGCTGGACCTGATAGTGAATTGCTCATTAGGTTAATAATAGTCTTGTGGTTCAACTGTAAAGAATCCTCCTGCCAATGTAGAGTATGCCGCTTGGATCCCTGGGTTGGAAAGCTCCCCAATGACAACAAACTCCAGTATTCTTGCCTGGGAAAATCCCATGAACAGAGGAGTCTGATTGGCTGCAGTCCATGGTCGCAAACAGTCGAACATGACTTAGTGACTGACTGCACAATATGCTTCCCTGGTGGCTCAGATGTTAAAGAATCTGCCTGCAGTGCAGGAGACCCAGGTTTGATCCCTGGGTTGGGAAGATTCCCTGGAGAAGGGAATGGCTACCCTTGCTTGGAGAATTCCATGGACAGAGGAGCCTGGCGAGCTACAGCCTATGGGGTTACAAAGAGTGGGACATGACGGAGCAACTGACATTTACTTACACATTTACTTGTGTCCCTAAAGTATAAGGAAGTGTAGAGCAAATAGCCATGTACTCACTATCTGCTTTAGAAATAGAATTTCTACAATTTTCACTCTCCTTGTGTGCCCATCCCTGGGGATGTCGTCATCCTTCATCCAGCTTCCTTTCATAATATCTTATTTGAATTTTTCTGGTTTTAACTCAAAAATCATTTTATTTTACTCTGAATTAGTCATTGCTATGATTTATGGGATTCATTGTTTACTAAATTATTGTGTTTTCTGTTTATTCGACTTTAATATTTACTTTAGGGCATGTTTAACTAGATAATCATTGTGCTAGATAAAAAGACATTTTAAAGCTTCATTTGGAGACTATTGTTATCCATCATTGTGTTCTTATTCAAGATTGGGACAGGTGATGATACTGTGATAGTCTTACACATGCTTTTACAGACGTCTGTTTTATTTTTTATGGCTTGATTCTAGAGATAAGCTATTTTGGTTTTTCCAAAGACAAATTGAAGTCTTCTGACTTATTTTCTGGATGCTTCTTGATGTATGTGAATATATTTATATATACAAATATATTTATAGATTATATATTTAAATATTACATGTATTATATATATAATATATGGCTTCCCTGGTGGCTCAGTGGTAAAGAATCCACCTGCCAATGCCGTAGATGTGGGTTTGATCCCTGGGTTGGGAAGATCCCCTGGAGAAGGAAATGGTAACCCATTCCATTATTCTTGCCTCGGAAACCACATGGACAAAGGAGCCTGGAGGGCTACAGCCCATGGGGTTGCAAAGAGTCAGACATTACTTAGCAATTAAACAGCAACAACAACAACAACAACAACAACAACAACAACAACAACAAAAAAAAAAAAATATATATATATATATATATATATCCCATTGGGAATTGATTCACCAACTTTACAACTTTACAAAAATGTGTTATGTTACACCTGTTAGTGAAAGGACTGGTCTGTCAGTTCAGTAAGCTGTTAATATTTTCTTCTTTATTTGAACACTGTAGACCACTTTCAGTCCATGTTTGAAATGTGGTTGATTTCTTGTTAGGAATTTGAGTCTTAGAATTTTGCATTTTGTTGAAAATAATGACTACATTGACTTACTGAAATTGTTTTAATTGTTACTTTGTCAATATTTTAAGTGATACGGCTGTAAAAAACAGTTCTTTGTATTTTTTTTTTTTAGAGCTCAGTTCCCCTCAAATTATAAAAGCAGGAAAACTCAAGACAAAGAAATCCAATAAGGTATATTTGACAATAAATAAATTTTGACTATTCTGAAAGGAACTGCTCAGATTACTGTGTATTTTTCTCTTCTGTCATTGATGTTTGATATTAATATACTAGAGAATTGTAGCCTTTTCCAGATCTCCATGTGTATATGTTATCCTGCGTCTATCAGTTTAGTCAAAGTTGTTCATCATGCCAGAAGTTGGATTATAAGACCAAAGCATTCTTTCTGGGTTCTGTTGTTTGGAGAAAGTTTTGGATTAATTTGGCAAATACCTACATATAAATGAATGTAGATGATTTTAAAAGTTACATTTACTTTTAGAAAAATCTTTTTCTATTTAAAAAATTCCTAATTTGTATAACACTTCTTTTATTACTTATTAGGCTAGTGATTTCAGCGATATGGCAAATTGGCCAACACCAAGTGAATTAGTGAACACTGAAGTGAGTATTCTTTTAAAACCTTTTTTTAAATAAAGGGAAAGTATTCTCATTTCACATGCAAACTTTATTTTACTTCAAATTTAGATAATCACATTGATAAAGTACCCATTTTTCAAATACTTTGATTTCTTTCATCCCATTGCCTTCATCTGGTTGTATTCTCAGGACCATATATTTGGAAAGGTTGGGGTACTGTGATGTCAACTTCACGTTATGCCTACAAATAGATTATTTTTTAAAGTAATGTCTAATTGAAGCCCATTTTGTATTTCAAAATTTATTTTATATACATTTGAGTAAAATTTTTTCAATGTGTTGAAGTCTTAAGTCTTTATATATACATACATATATATATGTATAACATATCGAAAGATGTTCAATATATGGATTTTTAAAAACAGTTTTAGATTTTTATGTTTGCTTTATTATTTATGACTGTGCTGGGTCTTTGTGCTGCTCTTGGGCTTTCTCTAGTTATGGTGAGCAGGGGTAGAGCACAGGCACAGCAGTTGTGGTACACAGGCTTAGTTGACCCCAGGCCTGAGGAATCTTCCTGGACCAGGAATTAAACCCATGCCCTCTGCATTGGCAGGTGATTCTTAACCACTGGACCACCAGGGAAGTCTTAGTAAATGGATTTCTAATTTAACTATGAAAGAAGCTCTAAAAAGATATTCTGAAATAGTCTGTCAAAAGGCTTTTTAGGGACTTCCCTAGCTGTCCAGGTGTTAAGACCATGCTTCCACTGGAGGGGGCATGGGTTCAGTCCCTGGTTGGGGAACTAAGATCCCACATGTTGGAGCCACAGCCAAATAAAAAAATAATAATAAAAAATAAAAAGGATTTTCTTTTTAAAGAAGTAGTATATATAGTCATCTGGTTCCATGGTTTCATTTTACACTGTACATTTTGTTATTTGTATTTTGTGCAGTAATATGGGAGTATAGTTTAATATATATGAAACAACTTGATGAATAAACAACATAATAAACTGTATATGAAGGGTACAGTCTGATATACTTTGACCTGTGAAACTTTCTCCACAAACAGGATAATGAACTTGATTTGTAACTCTTCTCTGTCATGTCCCTTTCCATGCCATTATCCCAATCACTGATAAGCTGTACTTAGTTAATTTGCCCTTTCTCCAGTTTTAAAAAAATTTTTCTTGGAGTATAGTTGATATACAATGCATTTACTACAGTTTTATATAAGTGGAGTTATACAGCATGTACTTTTTTTTTTGTCCCTGGCTTTCATTTAGCTTAATTATTTTGAGATTTATTTATGTTATATATATGAGTTGTTTGTTCTTATTTACTGGGTAGTAGTCAATTGATAGATATAATGCTGTCCATTCACCTACTGGTGAACATTTGTGTTGATTCCAGTTTTTTGACTGTTAGAAATAAAGCTACTATATAAACATTTGTGTACAAAATTTGCATGGATATATGCTTTTATTTTTCTTGGGAGTAGAATACCTGGATTTTATGGTAGCTATTTAAAATTTTAAATTACCAAACTTTTTATTCCACCAGCAGTGTATGAGAATTCTAATTGCTCTATATTCTCACTAATACTTGACATGGTCAGTCTTAATTTTAATCAGTTTAGTAGGTGTGTGATGGTATCACATTGTAGTTTTACTTTGCACTTTTCTGTTGATGTCAAGTACATTTTCATGTACATTTGCCATCAGTATATCTTTTTGATGAAACATCTGTTTAACACTTGCCCACTTTTTAATTGTTTCCTTGTTGCTGCATTTTAGAGTTCATTATATATCTTGGATACAAGTCCTTTTATCAGATACTTAGTAACTATGTTCTCCTTGTCTTTCACTTGACTTTTCTCTTAAGTGTCTTTTGTAGTTTTTTATTTTTGATAAGAGTTGTCATTTGTTTTATGATATGTAGGTAAGGTATTACCACAAATTTGGGAATATGTTAGAGAAAATGTTCATGAAAATTTAACTCTGTAAAACCTTTTGCAGTGTCAGAATGTCATCAGTCAAGGCAATAAGAAGCCACAAAATAGGAAAGAAAGAGAAGACAAGGTTGAAAAGAGAAGTGTTAACAATGAAAGCAAAGAAAACCGGGAAACAAAATTAGATGGTCCTGGTGAAAATGTCAGTGAGGATGAGGCTCAGTTAAGTAATCAACGAAAAAGAGGTTAGTTTGTTATACCTTCATTTTTATTTTAAGTATTTAAAGAGAGCTGTAGTAATTAAGAATCGTACTTAATCAGTTGATTGCTGGTAGTCACCAGTGAGTAGTTTGGATTTCTTCACAACTGAGTGACTGAGCACACACACATACACAGAGCACACGTTTATCTTTAAAACAAGGAGTTTGTTGTTGTTAGTCACTAAGTTGTGTCTGACTCTTTTGTGACCCCATGGAATGTAGCATGCCAGGCTCCTCTGTCCATGAGATTTCCCAGGCAAGAATACTAGAGTGGGTTGCCATTTACTTCTCAACTCAGGTAATGTTCCCAACCCAGGTATCAAACCTTCATCTCTTGTGTCTCCTACACTGGCAGGTGGATTCTTTATCACCAGGGAAGCCTAAAACAAGGGCTTATTTATCCCCAAAGAATCTCACTGATACTCATTAGAATTTAGAGTATAGACTTTAGAGAACTTTTAGATTCTTTCGTTTTCCCTTTTCCTTATCTGTCCATAGTTTGCCATATTTGTAGGAAATTAATACAGTAATATTCTCTTAATTAATTTGGTAGTTTTTCCTTTGCCCATGAATCTTTTTCTTTTAGTGGAAAATTGTTTTGGGCAGAAATCTGAACATTTTGAAACCTTAACTGTGCAATCCATGAATAGGTAAAGATTTCACTGTACTATAGCTATTAATTACGCTATCATTTAGTCAACAAGAAATGTCAAATTGCTTTTATCTCTGAAGAAGTTAGGAAAATACAAAGATTTATCAAATGCAGTTAGATTTGCAGTTAAACTTCATTTTGAAAAAGCTCATTAGTAGTTATGCTGGATAAACTAAAATTTGAGGCACTTATTTTAAACTAAAAGTGTTTTGAATCAGTATTCAAACAATTATCAGGTATACCCTGTTCTAAAGCCTAAGTATCAAGTATTAGATGAAAGTAGTGTGTATACTGGAGAAGGCGATGGCACCCCACTCCAGTACTCTTGCCTGGAAAATCCCATGGGTGGAGGAGCCTGGTGGGCTGCAGTCCATGGGGTCGCTAAGAGTCAGACGTGACTGAGCGACTTCACTTTCACTTTTCACTTTCATGCATTGGAGAAGGAAATGACAACCCACTCCAGTGTTCTTGCCTGGAGAATCCCAGGGACTGGGGAGCCTGGTGGGCTTCCATCTATGGGGTCGCGCAGAGTCGGACACGACTGAAGCAACTTAGCAGTAGCAGTGTGGATACTTAATATTTTTTATAACTTCTTTGTCAGAATTAAATTGAAGAGTGTGCATTTCACTTAAAAGCAAAAGAATTCCAGTTATATTCTATCATTGTCTTTTCACTTGAGCTTTAGAAACGTTGCAGTTTTCATTTATTTAATTAAAATTTAGCATCCTTTCACAATTGCAAAGCTTTAATGAAAATTGTACATTGTCCTTAAATTATTTTATTTTGTTTTCTTCAAGCTAATAAGCACAGATGGGTACCACTCCACTTAGAAGATGTAAGACCAGAGAGTCAAGAAAGACCAGGGTCCCGGAATAGCTCAAGATGTCAACCTGAAGCAAATAAATCATCACATAACAATAGGAGAAATGACACACGAAGTGAGTAACATTTTAAGAGAAAAATGACTAATTTAGCCTTAATGCTCATTATTGTAATAACCATGTATACAATATAAAGTATTTGAGAGTAAGTTGCAGATATTGTGCCCCTTATTCAGAGTTAAAGAGTATATATCATAAGAACAGTAACACAGTCTGTCTGTCCACAGACAGAATTTCTCAATAATGCCCTTTGCAGTTTTTCTGTCTTTTGCAGAATCTAACCTGTGATCACACATTGCTTTTACTTGTCTTCTCTTTCATCTCTATTAGTTTGAGATAGTTATTCTACTTTTGTCTTTTCATGATGATCTTTTTCTGAAGGACATAGGACAGTTATGTGTCTATGCCGTACCTCACTTTGGGTTTTCTGATGTTTCCTCATGATTGGGTTATTGGTTTTTGCCAAGAATACTGCAAAAGTTAAATGATTTTCTTTCAAGTGTGTAACTTGAAAATACATATAATATTGGTGTATCTTATTATTGGTGATACTAACTTTGAGCAGCACTTGATTAAGATGAGGTACTCCAGGTTTCTTTATGATAAAGATACTCTTTTTTCCTTTGGTGATTAATATGTAATTTGAAGTCAGAGACTTTGAGAATGTGAGAATACCCATTTTTTCATCAGACTTTTCATATGAGCTTTAGTTTTATTCTTACATGACTGAGGTATTAACCATGATGGCTACAAATGCTAATTTAGCTATTGCAGCTTCCTTATTGGCATTCCACTGTAAGGAACAACTCCCTGTTATTATTGGTATGGACTAAAGTTGTCTTATATTTTCAGCGGTTGAAATCATTACCGTGATTGTTTAATTTTAATGCTCAAATTGTCTCAGAGTTGGCTCTTGGGAGCCTCTTATGTATGTTTCTGGATCCTTTAAAAAGTCAACTTTACTGAGCTAATAATCAAAGAAACTACAGTGAAATTACTGTCAAGTCCCTAACCACGAGTTTACTTTCTGTCAGATTTTATTTACCTTTTCATAATAAATTTAACTATCAGATCAGATCAGTCGCTCAGTCGTGTCCGACTCTTTGCGACCCCATGAATCGCAGCATGCCAGGCCTCCCTGTCCATCACCAATTCCCAGAGTTCACTCAGACTCACGTCCATCAAGTCAGTGATGCCATCCAGACATCTCATCCTCTGTCATCCCCTTCTCCTCTTGCCCCCAATCCCTCCCAACATCAGAGTCTTTTCCAATGAGTCAACTCTTCGCATGAGGTGGCCAAAGTACTGGAGTTTCAGCTTTAGCATCATTCCTTCCAAAGAAATCCCAGGGCTGATCTCCTTCAGAATGGACTGGTTGGATCTCCTTTCAGCCCAGGGGACTCTCAAGAGTCTTCTCCAACACCACAGTTCAAAAGCATCAATTCTTTGGCGCTCAGCCTTCTTCACAGTCCAACTCTCACATCCATACATGACCACAGGAAAAACCACAGCCATGACTAGACGGACCTTTGTTGGCAGAGTAATGTCTCTGCTTTTGAATATGCTATCTAGGTTGGTCATAACTTTCCTTCCAAGGAGTAAGCATCTTTTAATTTCATGGCTGCAGTCACCATCTGCAGTGATTTTGGAGCCCAGAAAAATAAAGTCTGACACTGTTTCCCCATCTATTTCCCATGAAGTGATGGGACCGGATGCCATGATCTTCGTTTTCTGAATGTTGAGCTTTAAGCCAACTTTTTCACTCTCCTCTTTCACTTTCATCAAGAGGTTTTTGAGTTCCTCTTCACTTTCTGCCATAAGGGTGGTGTCATCTGCATATCTGAGGTTATTGATATTTCTCCCGCCAATCTTGATTCCAGCTTGTGTTTCTTCCAGTCTAGCGTTTCTCATGATGTACTCTGCATATAAGTTAAATAAACAGAGTGACAATATACAGCCTTGACATACTCCTTTTCCTATTTGGAACCAGTCTGTTGTTCCATGTCCAGTTCTAACTGTTGCTTCCTGACCTGCATACAAATTTCTCAAGAGGCAGGTCAGGTGGTCTAGTATTCCCATCTCTTGAAGAATTTTCCACAGTTGATTGTGATCCACACAGTCAAAGGCTTTGGCATAGTCAATAAGGTAGAAATAGATGTTTTTCTGTAACTCTCTTGCTTTTTCCATGATCCAGCGGATGTTGGCAATTTGATCTCTGGTTCCTCTGCCTTTTCTAAAACCAGCTTGAACATCAGGAAGTTCACGGTTCACATATTGCTGAAGCCTGGCTTGGAGAATTTTGAACATTACTTTACCAGCGTGTGAGATGAGTGCAATTGTGCGGTAGTTTGAGCATTCTTTGGCATTGCCTTTCTTTGGGATTGGAATGAAAACTGACCTTTTCCAGTCCTGTGGCCACTGCTGAGTTTTCCAAATTGGCTGGCATATTGAGTGCAGCACTTTCACAGCATCATCTTTCAGGATTTGAAATAGCTCAACTGGAATTCTATCACCTCCACTAGCTTTGTTCATAGTGATGCTTTCTAACGCCCACTTGACTTCACATTCCAGTATGTCTGGCTGTAGGTCAGTGACCATATAAATTATATCCTCTTGTATTTTTTTGCTCAGCATAATGATTTTCACATGCATCAGTATTGTTCCATATATCAGTAATTTCTATCTCTTGATTGCATAACAGTTTTCTATTGAATGGATATACTCCTTTATCCATTCATCTGTTCATGGATATTTGGCGTGTTTCTAGTTTTTGGCTGTTATGACTAATGCTGCCATCAACATTTGTATACAAGCTTTTCTGTGGGCAGATGTCTTTATTTCCTGTAAACATCTAGGACGGGATTGCTAGGTGGTATGGTAAATGTGTATATGTATATATACACACACACATATATATATTTACACAGATACACAGACACATACATACATACATATATTTGGTGCACCACACAACATGATCTTAGTTCACTGACCAGAGATTGAACCTGTGCCCTTGGCAGTGAAAGTGCAGAGGCCTAACCACTGGACCACCAGGGAATTCCCTGAGCATTTGGTTTTTAGTTTTCTACTGAAGTCTTTTTATTTTGTTTTTTATTTTTAAAATATTTTATTTAATTTCGACTGTACTGAATCTTGGTTGCGTGAGTTTACTTTAGTTGTGGTGGGGGAGTAGTTCTCTATAGTTGTGGTGCATGGGCTTCTCATTGCAGTGACTTCTCTTGATGTGGATCATGGGCTCTAGAGCGCAGGCTCAGTAGTGGTGGTGCGTAGACTTAGCTGCTCCACAGCATGCAGAAACTTATACCGAACTGGGGGTCAAACCTATGTACCCTGCATTGGCCAGTGCATTTTTTACTGATCCACCAGGGAAGCACCTTCTACTGAGTCTAATAATTTTTAAGGCGTGTTGTCCTATGAAAGCATTGTGCAGCGAATACCTGTCTAATCACCATCTAGATTTAGTAATTTGGCTATCTTTAATTCATCTGCTGAATCATCTGAAAGTAACTTGCAGATATTGTGACACTTGAGCACTGATGTCCCAAGAAAATGCAGCATCCAAGAAAATCAACACTAATTCCCTTATATCATCTAAAATCTAGTTAATAGTTATATTTACTCAATTGTCCACAAAATATGACATATAAAATTATAAATCTTGCTACTGGTATTTAGTGAGTAGAAACTAAGGATAACACAAAGACATCCTACAGTACCCAGGACAGCCCCCACACTAAAAAGTTATCTGATTCAAAAATGTCAATAATGCCATGGGTGAGAAACCCTGGTCTCTAGGGTATACAAACCTTTACATTTATTTCATTGTTTCAGTTTTTCAAAATTGAAATGTATTTGTTTTTACTCTGGCATTATACAAAAGTTCTATCTTCTCTATCTTGGTCAATGTTTAATATTATAGGACCTTAAAATATTTTTCACACTGGTACAGATTAGAAAATACCCTTTGATTGTCTTAACTTGCATTTCTCAAGGCCAGTGACACTGAACATCTTTTTTTATTGTCTCTTTCCATTTCCTTGTTTGCCCTTCCAATCTTTTAATGATTTTTTTCCATCTAAGTCACTGCATGTGTGAGAATGTGCATGTGCATGAGATACATTTGTGAGTTCTGTATGCATGCTGGATATAATTCGTGTATTGTGCTTCTGATATCTTCTCTCAGTTTTTCTGTTTTCATTTCCTTTTTTCTTAAGGAAAAAGTCTTTTACTTAAATAGAAATATCGTTTCCTTCAAAAATCATGTTTATGAAAATAAGTTGTTAGGGTGAAAACAAGTTGTCTTTTTTTTTTCTTTTGGAGTTTTGTATAGTATAAAACTCAGTTACCTTGGAACTTCCTGAATTTTTAACAGTACAGTTTTAGCAAAGGATCTCATTATCTTTGTAGTATGTTATTTTATTTATTAGAATATCTTCTAATAAGATACTATTATTATTATAATTATTATATCAGAGGATGAGATGGTTGGATGGCGTCACTGACTCAATGGACATGAGTTTGAGGAAACTCACGGAGATAGTGATGGAAGCCATGATTGCTGCAGTTCATAGGGTTGGAAAGAGTCAGACATGACTTAGAGACTGAACAGCAACAACATAAGATGTCTTTTATGCCAGAGATTTTGACAAACTCCTATGTAATCTCTTCAGTTTCTATCTTTCTGAAGAATGACCAGTTACTAATAACTGGTTACAAAGTGGGGTGGGGTGGTTACCACATGTTTGTATGATAAGATGTTAATCATAGTTGCAAATTGGAATGTATAAAAATATTTTTATTTTAAAAAAGGTTGGAGGCGTGAAAGAGAAAAGAGAGATGATCAAGATGAAGTTTCCAGTGTGAGAAGTGAGGGTGGTAATATCCAAGGCTCCTTTAGAGGCCGAGGACGAGGCCGAGGACGAGGAAGAGGCCGGGGCAGAGGAAATCCTCGATGTAAGACATCATTTTTGTTTTGTTAACTTAGATGAACGTTGAAAAATGTACAGATCCTCTGTTTTTCCCACTATACCATATAGTGTTTCAACTGATTTTTGTCTGATAATAAAGATGGTTTTGTATTTGTTAGCCCTTGAGAAACTTCACTTTGGATTTTTCTTTATAGTAACTGTTCTTTGTTTTTTTTCAATCTGTGATCATTTTTCTTTCTTTACTACTTCAAGTGAACTTTGATTATTCATATGGTTATCAAGAACATGATGAAAGGACTGATCAAGCATTTCAAACAGAGCTTAATGCCAGTATGATGTATTACTATGACGATGGTACAGGCGTTCAGGTGTATCCTGTGGAAGAAGCATTGCTCAAAGAGTATATTAAGCGCCAAATGTAAGTCATCAGAGGCTGAACAGATGGGGTAGGAAAATCTGTTATAATGTCAAACTTTAACATCATTGATAATGAATATAACACATTTTTCTAAGCTGTTTATTAGTAAAATTAGAGGATTTTAATAGTATTTTATATTTTATTTCTAGGAAATGTTAGCAAAGTATATAAAGTATTTTAGAAAATTTATATTGGTTCATGTTGTTTATATGACTCCTGCTTTCTCTACTGAGGTATTTCTCTACTTACAAGGGTATTAGTGAAAAAAGCATAATATGAATGATTAAATATAAGAATTTAAAAAGTGAAACTGTTAATTGCTCCATCGTGTCTGACTCTTTGTGGTTCCATGGACTATTGCCCGCCAAGCTTCTCTGTCCATGGGCTTCTCCAGGCAAGAATACTGGAGTGGGTTGTTGTTACCTTCTCCAGGGGATCTTCCTAACCCAGGGATCGAACCTGGGTCTCCTGCATTGCAGACAGACTCTTAACCATCTGAGCCACTGAGGAAACGAGTGTGTATATTTAAAATAGAACAAGTGAAATTTAGCTAATTTGCAAATAAATGTTTATATTAAAATTTGCAGATGAACATAAACGGCAAAAAATGGTTGCTGTCTTCTGACTTACTTCACAATTGATTTCAGAATTCTGATTGTTACTTTTAAGTTCTCTGTGACACATATTAAAAGGAGACTAATCTTTTTTAGTTCAAGATTTTTTATAATAGTTGCTTTCTGAATATTGAAGTTGATGTTAGGAGAATATTGCTTTTTCTATTATCTTTAAGCAAGAAAAAAATAACCCTCTGTGTGTTAGTATTGTGTAGGATGTTTTGCATGTTTATATACTGATTTGCATATTCATATCTAATTTGCTAAAATTTCAACTTCTTTTTTTAAATTCTTATAAAGGGAAGGGAAAGGCTCTTTTTGAAAGGACATAGAAGTTTTAAAATATCTACCTTTATTTTAAAAAAGAAAATGAACCTTGGCCCATTACTAGAAAATAATTTTTTCATCAGCATCAGCCAGCCATCTTCCTCGGATTCCATCATGATGGATTTGATTGGCTTACAATATAAAGCAACTTGTTTATTTTTTTCTTGCTTCTTTTGTTACAATTGATGAAAACACTGAAGAAAAGGGCCTTTTTATGGGCAGAAAGTGCCTGGCATGTGGCTATCAACTTCAAATTATTATTCCTTTTTGTTTGTTCATTTGTTTGTTTTGGTAACTCTTGCTACCAGGTCCCTTCTGAGACCTGACAGTGGACAGGCAACTCCATGTCAGGATAACTGGCCTTCCAATGTGCTCATACAGGTGAGGGAGGAGAACAGCTACTTCAGTGTTGACAAAATTTCTGACCATGCAGTGTAGAATCCAGAGCTTCAAGGTGTAGGACATGATAATGTCCCCTAGGACAGTGGACAAAATGTCAGACACAGCACTGGGCATGGCTTCTTTTCTTGTCATTGTTTAGCAGCAGAGTTTTTGGCAGGTACTAGAGCGCCAAGTTTAGAATGGCTGTTTACTGTTATCATTCTCTGATTAGTGCACATCTAGATTTGAGGAGTCATGCTTTTTGACTTTGTGTCTTTAAGGTTTCTTATACATATACAGGCTTATTCATTCATTAGTGTTTAGATTTTTCTCTTTGAGAAGTTCCTGAAAATCTTCTTGTACTTGTGGAATATTATGCTAAATATTTTTGAAGAGGCTTAACTGTATCATAGATGTTTGAGTTCTTAAAATAATTTTAACTGAAAATGTGCATTAACTATTGGGAGATAGCCTCTTGGCATTCAGATATAAGTATGTTTGCAGCCCATTAAAAGTTTTAAAAAGTGTATACTCTAAGTACTAGTGATTTATGAGTTTATTTAGGTTCTGTGTTTTTCAGAGTACTAGATTAAAAAAAATTAATGGTTCAGAGAAGTTTTAAGTCTAAGAACATTTTTAACTCATGGTTAAATCAGATGTCTTAATGTCTGAAAATTTTCAAATTTAAACATATGTATTATGTGCCCACCACATGGCAGGCACTGTGAAAAGGGCTTTTGAGGTATAACAAAAATCAGAATGTTCATTTCTTCAAGACTTAGATTTTTTTCTTAATTTTCTTCAGTGTTTAAGGAGAGTAAATGATTTACCTAGTGTTACTGAGATGTTAGTTGTATTTCACTGATCTAAAGGAGCTTTGCACTTTGATAGTTGAAAAATATCAGAGGAAAAAAACAACTTGAGTATTTACATTTCTAAAATGAGATTTTTTTTTTCCCATGCAGTGAAAGGTAGCTCAAAGCCAGCTTTCATTTATAGGTAATTATTTCTTCAAAATTAAGAATTTGACCTAAATACTTCAAGGGTATCTTTAGTCACCCAGTTGCCACCCTTTGAAAACTTGCTTTGTGATTTGGATATAGTGTAGGATTGTTAAACTGTAAGCCATATCATTTGATGTCATGTATTTCTTTTGTATTATTCTTTTCTACATTTCCCCCCATTTATCCTCTTGTTTTGTTTCTCTAGAATCTTGTTCTCATTTTTTAAAATATGCAAGCTGTAATTTAAACAAGTGTTTCTGAAATGCCATTATTAATATGTATTCTTCATATTATCTTTGTATGTTGGAACTTGTCGATCCCACAGCTTGTTCATTTATATCTCCCTCTCTACTTTCCTAGAGAGACAATTAAGGTGTGAAAGTTTGCTTCTATAGTTTTTTGCCTATGTTTATACTTCATGGTGTTATAGATGTTCTTTATTTAGCTATATTCTGTTCACTTCTAATGTCTTTTATAGTTCTCCCTCTCAAAGGGGAGGCTGAGGGTCTTGAATCATTCAAATATAAAATTGGGTGTGTGCATCTGTGTCCATATATTCACTCAGCTGTTACTAAACATTGTGCTGTATGCTAGACTTTGGACATATTAAACAATGTCATTATCCTACCAGCTTAGAAAACACAGCAAACTAATCTACTCTGTAAACTTGATAAAAACTGCTTCTAATATACCATTATTCTCAGTGATGGGAAAAAGTTGGAAGGCAGTCTGTTGACATGTTTAACTTTGCTATTTAGTGTTTAAATGAAGCAAGTTAATGTGACTTTTTTTTTAATTTATTTTTTTTATTGAAGGATAATTGCTTTACAGAATTGTGTTGTTTTCTGTCAAACCTCAGCATGAATCAGCCATAGGTATACATATAACCCCTCCCTTTTGAACCTGTCTCCTGCCCCATCCCACCCCACTGGATTGATACAGAGCCCCAGTTTGAGTTTCCTGAGCCATACAGCAAATTCCCGTTGGCTGTCTATTTTACATATGGTTAATGTGGCTTTGAAATGAAATTTTCACTTAATTGACTCATTAGAAAGTTAATCATTTAACTGTTTTAAAGAATAACACTCTTTAATTGTTTATGCTTAGGAAAAGCTGATCTAAGTACAAGTTAGTTTTTGAGAAGATAGTATTCTAAATTTCTTTCTCTTTGTGTAAGAGAATTTACTAACAGTAGGGTTTTACAGCTATTTATATTTACCCTATGTTACAGTGAATGTGTATAATGTTACAATAAATCAAAATAGTTTTATAGCAGTGATATCTTAAGCAATAGATATTTTAATTTCCAATTGAATAAATTGATGAAATTTATATTTACTTCTTTTTCTTTTCAGTGAGTATTACTTCAGTATAGAAAATTTGGAACGGGATTTCTTTCTTAGGAGAAAGATGGACGAGCAAGGTTTCTTGCCTATTTCCCTGATTGCTGGTTTCCACCGAGTTCAGGCTCTCACTACAAACTTTAATCTCATTTTGGAGGTAATTATTCATATACAGAACAGTCTGTACTTTCAGTTATTCTGTGAACCTAAAACTGCTCTAAATAAATCTATTAAATAATTTTAAGAAAAAAGCAAAAACATTCTTCCCTGGTAGCAGAGCTGGTAAAGAATTGGCCTGCAATGCTGGAGACCCCAGTTCAATTCCTGGATTTGGAAGATCCCCTGGAGAAGGGGTAGGCTACCCACTCCAGTATTCTTGGGCTTCTCTGGTGGCTCAGATGGTAAACAATCCGCCTGGAATGTGGGAGACCTAGGTTCGATCCCTGGATTGGGAAGATCCTCTGGAGGAGGGCATGGCAACCCACTCCAGTATTCTTGCTTGGAGAATCCCCATGTACAGAGGAGCTATAGCCTATAAGGTCGCAGATGTGGACACAACTGAGTGACTAAGCACAGCACAGTAACCTAAAACTCTCAAGACTGTATCTCAAGGCTCTTTTGCCATTTTATAAAATCCAAATAAATGTCTAACCTTGGAAACCCCTCAAAGGATTACTGATGTTTCCACCTGTTTTTAACCCACCCTTCTTGGCTGGGTTGAAGCCCAAAACAAATTTAAACATTCTTGGGTATTCTTGGTCCTTTAGTATTTAGGTTGCTTTAAAAGAGCTTGTATTCTCATCATTAAAATTTTGAGAAATTTTCCTGTATACCAAGGGCTAATTTAAAATAGTTATTCCAGTTGTGTTCTCAAAGCTTTTATTAAATCTCTTGTCTGTTTTGTTGTAGAAATGGTTTCAGCATTTTTGGTTTTCCATTCCCTACATATATTCATAATATTTGCCCTTTTTGCTATATAGTTTTCTGAATTTTGGCAGTCTTACACACTTGTGCCACCTGTGTAGCCAATCTTTCCTCATATATAGCCCCTTGGGACACTGATCTGATTTTTTTTTTGTCCCTCTAGTTTTGCCTTTTCTAGACTATCATGTAAATAAATTATACATCAATAGTTTGTAGCCTTTTGTTTCTGATTTCTTTGACTTAGCATAGTGCTTTTGAGATTCATTCTTGTGGTTTCATGTATCAATAGTTTGTTCTTATTGTTGACTGGTATTTCATAGTAAGGATGCACTACATACAGTTCATTTGGAGATTATGAATAAAGCATAGATCTAAATATTCAGGATTGTGATTGCTGGAATCTGTGGTAAGTGTATGTTTAACTATAGGAAGTTGCCAACCTATTGTCCAAAGTGGACTTAACCATTTTGCATGCCACCATTTTGTATGAGAATTCCATTTACTTTTCATCAGCACATGGTATTCTCGGTTTTTTGAATAATGGTCGCAAAGAGTCAGACACGACTGAGCATGCTCAGATCGCTAAGCAAGCTCTAGCTCCACAGTCATTTTCAATGAAGTTATTGATTTCCTCCCTACCTCTGTAAGAATCCGGTTGTAATTCATTGCATCCTTTTTTGGTCTGTTCATATTCCCATTAAGTCCTTAATTTTTATATCACTGATTGTCTACTTCTATTATAAAACTTACAGCAGTGGGGAAGGGATATTTTTAAAAGAACTTTTGCATTACTATTATGGTTAGCATTATTGATACGTAGTGGCTGATTTATAGTAAGAAATAAAACTGTTGTGAAACAGAAACACATAAGCATAGTGATTTAGAACAGCATAGGTCTGTATTCATTTAACATTCATTATGTACCTACCACTTATTACAGTAGGAAAGATGTCTTTTTTTTCCTTTAGGAAGATAGGGCTTCATTAGGCTTTGCAGTGTAAACATACTGATTTAGAGCATGGACTTGAGAAACTGCGTACATATCCTCATAGCTCTGGACTTCAAGCACTAAAGGCAGTGTTCTGAGATTTCTGTAAAGTGGAAAATGTTACAGTACATACTTCATGGGGTTGTTATAGATATGAAATGTGTAATGACAGTATCTGGCATACACCTTAAGCTCTAAATAAAAATATACTGTTGCTTTTATATCCTTCTATTTATACTCCTTTTAATCAGCTTTTTCCAATATATATTTGAATATGCTTAAGTGTTAACTTTCTTGAAAAAGCTATCAAAGGAAGCAAAATATTCTTTATCTATTTCCCATATCTACCTTGGTTGAGAATGTCTACATAGCCACACTTACTGAATTGGTTTCCTCCTTTCCCATTCATTTTCACCATACTGAATTCTTTTTCTTTCTTTCTCTCTTTTTTTTTTCTTATTTACATATGTATGTTGTGTTTTGAATGCTCTTGCAGCATTGTCACTTAACAGTTATAGTACAATATTGTCTATAGTCATTGTACTGTGCATTATATTGCTGTCTTATTTACTACTACTTATAAGTAAGTAGTACTAAACAACATCAATCTTATCCCCTCGTCCATTTCCTGGTAAGCATTTTCTTCTTTTTTTTTTAAACAAGTTTCATTTTTTTAGATTCCACATATAAGTGATATCATACAATACTTGTGTTTGTCTTTCTCTACCTTTTTTATCTCACTTACCATAATGTGTTCAAAATTAATCCATGTTGTCAGAAACAGCAGGATATCCTCCTTTCTCATGATTGAGTAGTATTCTATTGTGTATATATACAACATGGTTTTTATCCATTCATTTTTTAGAGGTCATTTAGGTTGTCTTCATATCATGGCTACTGTGAATAATGCTGCAGTACATTTGGGAGTGCATGTATCTCTTTGAATATTTTTCATTTTCTTTGGATATATACCTAGAAGTGAGTGGAATGGATCATGTGATTGATCCAGCTTATTGCATTCTTGATAGTTGCTCCAAAACTGAGCTATTTGTGTCTTCTTTTTTTGTTAGATTTAATTGATTCTGGCTCCTCATCTAGTCAGTTGTATTCAAGTTATTTAACGTCTTACATGCTAAAGTTTTCTCGTTGTTAAAATACAACAAATAATTGCTTAAGCTATCATAGAGTATGTGGACTTAGAGGAGTAATTAATATAATAATCATAAAGTCCTTAGAACTGTGCTTGCTATTCTCATCTCAAACCTTGTTGCCCAAATTGGCTGACCTTGTGGTTCCACAAAATGTGTGCTGCTCTTTTCTTACTTCTGTGTCTTTGCACAGGCTAGTCTTTGTCTTAGTACCAGTCATAGGACCTGGACCTAGGGATATAACATCTATATGTTCCAGCATTGCTGGTTGCTCATAATAACAGGACCAAGTACAGAAAAAAAGGACCAAATACAGAAAAAACCTCAGAGACTCAGAAATAACTGACTCATTGTTTCAGAGCTCAAGATAACAAGATTTGGTTTTAGTAAAAATATGTTTTAACACTTGTTTTGTCTAGATCTTTTCCTTAATTTATGTATGCTGTGAATCTTTTAAGGCCTGAACCACAATTTTTCTCCTTTCTGTTTTCTTTATTTTCTTGAATTTTTTTCCCCCAGTGGAGAATCCCCTGTGATTCAAGATTCAATGGGTATATAGTGAAAAATTTCCTTCTTATCTTTCACCAACAGTGAACTAGTTAAACCTTCCTTGGTGTGGCAAGTAGTGCTACGCCTTTTTATGTATTTTTCCTGAGATCATGCATGTTTTACTACATAATACTGTTTTGCTCCTTTAATAAAAACAGCATATATTGGAATATCATTCCATATAAAGAACTTTTAATTTTTTCTTGAAATTTTTTCTTTAAATTGTGACATAGCTTAAACACTGTAAATAATAAATTATAAGATTAAGGATGACTTCTTTTCCTCTATGTATGTACTCATGTTAAGTATTAAGTTTAAGGAAGCTTGGCTTCCCTGATAGCTCAGTTGGTAAAAAATCCACCTGCATTGCAGGAGACCCTGGTTTGATTCCTGGGTTGGGAAGATCTGCTGGAGAAGGGATAGGCTACCTACTTCAGTATTCTTGGGCTTCCCTTGTGGCTCAGGTGGTAAAGAATCTGCCTGCAATGCAGGAGGCCTGGGTTCTATCCCTGGGTTGGGAAGATCTCCTGGAGAAGGGAAAGGCTACCTACTCCAGTATTGTGGCCTGTAGAATTTCATGGACTGTATAGTCCATGGGGTCAAAAAGAACTGGACACGACTGAGCGACTTTCTCTTTCTTTTCCCCTATATATGTACTCATGTTAAGTATTAAGATTAAGGTAGAACATTTTCACCATCCCAGAGAGTGCACTTGTACCCCGTCCTAGTCAGAATCATTGCTGTCCTCAAACATAGCTGCTTTTCAGAGAGTTCCCTCACCTGTTTAAAATATTACATAAAGTATATGAATTATTTTATACCCGACTTTTGCTTATTATTTCTGTAAAGCTTATTGTTACATGTGGCAGTTGTTTATTTTCCATTCTGCAGTAATATTTAATTGTATCATTATGAATATACTATTTTTTCATGCTCCTATTAGTAGACATTTGGGTTCTTTACAGTATGAATATGTGACTGTTGTGAATGTTATTGTACATACTTTTGGATGGACATACATATTTATTGTCCTGTGAAATTGATAAGTAACAGGATATATATATGTGTGTGTGTGTATGTACAAAAAAAAAAAATATATATATAGTATATGAGCTTAGCTTTTGTAAATACTGCTAAACATTTTTTCCAAAGTATTGAGCCCATTGAAACTATTGCCATTCAGAATGTTTGTCTTCACATCCCAGTGAACACCACTGGTAGTCTTTTATTCACAGTATTTTGAAAACCCATAGGGAAGTTTTAAGGAGATGTTTCTCTTTCTTTTTTAAATTCAGGTGTAATAAGTAACATGCTATAAAATGCAGGACTCTTAGGTGTTCAGTTTGAGTTTTGAAAATTGTATAAGCCTGCTCCAAAGATATATCAATAGTTCATTACTCTAAAAACTTCCACAGTGGCCCTTTCCAGTCAGTTCCCCATCCTCTTGTCCTTTGCCCTGCCTAACCAAACCACTTTTGTGATTTCTGTTACCATAGATTTGTCTGTTATTTATGTCTGTATAGATGGAATTTTTCTGTCTCCTTTCTCTTTGATTTCTGGGTTTTTTTTTTTAATGTAATGTTATTTGAAGTATAGTTGATTACAGTGTATTTCTCCTGTACAGCAAAGTGATTCAGTTATACATATATATATACATATATATATATCTTTTTCATGTTCTTTTCCATTATGGTTTATTACAGGATATTGAGCATAGTTCCTCATATTATACAATAGGACCTTGTTGTTTATCCATACATCTCTATATAATAGTTTGTATCTGTTGATCCCAAACTCCTAGTTCATCCCTCTTCCAACCCTGTCCGGCAACCACAAGTCTGTTCTCTGTGAAGACAAGGGTTATTTTATGAAACTTTTGTTATATATGTACATAAAAAGTTGCATATGGATGTATATCTCTGTGAGGTTCCAATGTAAGATGTATTTCTAAAGGTCAAATCAAATTTTGAGACACTGGGGATTACTTCAGGAGGTGAAACACTAGGATTTGAAAGGGAAGATCCCAAAGGGGAGGCATCAGGCAGAGTAGAACACTGCCCTCTGGTGGATGGAAAAAGGCAGCACCAGACCTCAGAACTAAGATCATGGCATCTAGTCCCATCACTTCATGGCAAATAGATGGGGGAACAATGGAAACAGTGACAGACTTTATTTTGGGGGGCTCCAAAATCACTGTAGATGGTGACTGTAGCCATGAGATTAAAAGGCGCTTGCTGCTTGGAAGAAAAGTTATGACCAACCTAGACAGCATATTAAAAAGCAGAGACATTACTTTGGCAACAAAGGTCTGTCTAGTCAAAGCTATAGTTTTTCCAATAGTCATGTATGGATGTGAGAGTTGGACTATAAAGAAAGCTGAGTGCCAAAGAATTCATGCATTTGAACTGTGGTGTTGGAGAAGGCTCTTGAGAGTTCCTTGGACTGCAGGGAGATCCATCCAGTCCATCCTAAAGGAAATCCAATGAATATTCATTGGAAGGACTGATGCTGAAGCTGAAACTCCAATACTATAGCCACCTGATGTAAACTGAACTGAAAACCTCAGGTATCAACAGGATCTGGGGTAAAGTTGTTTAGTCGCTAAGTCATATGCGATTCTTTATGTGACCCCATGGACTGTAGCCCGACCAGGCTCCTCTGTCCATGGGATTTCCCAGGCAGGAGTACTGGAGTAGGTTGTCATTTCCTTCTCCATCATTTATAGTTTTTAAAATTCATCCGTGTTGTTGTAAGATCTGGATGCTTGGTCCACTGCTTTGCTACCAGAGTGTCATTGCTTCCAGATGGTTCAGTGGACAAAACTAGGAAAATATATTAAAAAAAAAAAAAAAAAACCATACATGTATCACAAATTCAAAACCCTATTTGGGACTTCCCTGGCAGTCCAGTAGTTAAGACTGTGTGCTCCTAATGCAGGGGGGCTTGAGTTTGATACCTGGTCAGGAACTAAGATTCCATATCCTGCAAGTTGCCTGGTACAGCCAAAGATTAATAGTAATATAAAATACAAGGATGAGTAAGAAAAAAGAAATAATAAAAAGATATTCTTCTTTATTTCCTTCATTCCATATTTCAGACTCTCTTCTCTTTCAGTGATTATCCTGATTCTCATCAAGAGTTTGTTTTTAAAAATTTCAATACTAACTTTATTAATGTCCAATTACAGAAAATATAACTTGAGAAGTAAGCATGATGCTAATATTAAGGTATACAAATGTAAGATACTTAAGGTAATAAATATAATGTGTTCTCCAACTAAAATACAGTGAGTTTTAAATCTTTATGTTAACACTTTGTATGTTGAGTTTTTATACTTGTCTTTTTTCCTTGTCTCTAAAGGTGAGTACCCTTGAATTCAGTTAAGACTCTAATTTTTATTTCGAAGAAATTTTCTTATAGTTTTATTTTGCCCTTGAATTATACCATGTTTATTTATTTATTTATTTTTGAAGTTTATTTTTGAGAGCCAGCATATCCTAGGGGTTAAGAGTTGTCATGTTCAGTTCAGTTCAGTTCACTTGCTCAGTCATGTCCGACTCTTTGCGATCCCAGCATTAGGGTTTTTTCAAATGAGTTGGCTCTTCGCATCAGGTGGCCAAAGTATTGGAGTTTCAGCTTCAAAGTCAGTCCTTCCATTGAACACCCAGGACTGATCTTTAGGATGGGCTGGGTGGATCTCCTTGTAGTCCAAGGGACTCTCCAGAGTCTTTTCCAACACCACAGTTCAAAAACATCAATTCTTTGGTGCTCAGCTTTCTTTATAGTCCAACTCTCACATCCATACATGACCACTGGAAAAACCATAGGGTTGACCAGACGTGACAAAGTAATGTCTCTGCTTTTTAATATGCTGTGTAGGTTGGTCATAACTTTCCTTCCAAGGAGTAAGCGTCTTTTAATTTCATGGCTGCAATCACCATCTGCAGTGATTTTGGAGCCCATAAAAATAAAGTCAGCCACCGTTTCCACGGTTGCCCCATCTATTTCCCATGAAGTGATGGGACCAGATGCCGTGATCTTCATTTTCTGAATGTTGAGCTTTAAGCCAACTTGTTCACTGTCCTCTTTCACTTTCATCAAGAGGCTCTTTAGTTCTTCCTCACCATCTGTGTGGATTACAATAAACTGTGGAAAATTCTGAAAGAGATGGGAATACCAGGCCACCTGACCTGCCTCTTGAGAAACCTGTATGCAGTCAGGAAGCACCAGTTAGAACTGGACATGGAACAAGAGACTGGTTCCAATAGGAAAAGGAGTACGTCAAGGCTGTATATTGTCACCCTGCTTATTTAACTTATATGCAGAGTACATCATGAGAAATGCTGGGCTGGATAAAGCACAAGCTACAATCAAGATTGCTGGGAGAAATATCAGTAACCTCAGATATACAGATGACACCACCCTTATAGCAGAAAGCAAAGAAGAACTAACCTGATGAAAGTGAAAGAGGAGAGTGAAAATGTTGGCTTAAAACTCAACATGGGGGACAGATAATAGTTTGACCTGGTATTACCTCATACTAAGTCTATGACCTTTATCAAGTTACCCTACTTTATTTCTTTGAGCCTCAATTTCTTATCTATGAATCCCACCTTATATTTACAAGGTGTTACGAGGAATCTCTGCATATGTGTGTTTATTATTCAATAATGGTGGGATTTATTATAGTAATTAGGTATATTGCCTAAATTTTACTTGGTGATATTAAGGAAAACAAAAGGAAATATTAATAGGAAAGGAAAAAATTGACAATAAAATTATAGTTGAACCTAATTGAAAATACTCCTTAATTGAAAATTTTTCACAATTAGAATAATGTGCTACATGCTAAATCAGGATATTTCATACTTTTCAGAAGCAAATGATTTAAAATTTTTTTCTGTTCATGGATATTTTTAAAAACATTATGATACTATATGCTGATTTCAGATTTAAATTAGAAATACAGGGTGTACAGTTAAATTTTTGAGTGAAATTGCTTTAATAATTAAAATACCTATTTATAGGCACTGAAAGATAGCACAGAAGTGGAAATTGTGGATGAGAAAATGAGAAAAAAGATAGAACCAGAAAAATGGCCAATTCCAGGCCCCGTTCCACGGAGTGTGCCACAGACAGACTTCTCTCAACTGATTGATTGCCCAGAATTTGTACCAGGGCAAGCCTTTGGTTCACATACAGGTAACAACTTTTCTTCTAGAGCAAACAGCATTAACAGTGGGGTATTTACTCCAATTTACCTATCTTTGTAAAAGTTTATTTAGACTCAGCAGAAAATTAAAGATAATTTAATGTTTTGATGCTTCATATTTTATTAATAATGCCTCCCACAGAAAGCTGTAAGTTAAATAGGGATTTAGGAATTATGGGAAGTGCTCTGCTCTATTTATTCTTATTTGTATACTTTGTCATATTTGGATTTTTTTCCTATCTTAATTTTACTAAATGGTTATAGATATATTCTGCTTGTTTCCCCTTGTAAGATTGGAATAGTCTAAAAGTCTTACACTCAAGAGTGGGGGTAGCCTTCCTTTAATTTTTTTCCCAATGTACTTCAGCTTGGTCTTGAAATCATAAGATGACCTATATTCTAAAGCAGAATTGGGGATCTCTTATGAAGTTATTATAATTATATGTTAAAGAATTGGTGGTATTTAGAATTTCCCAAAATTGCTTTAATGTTAAGAATTTTTTCCTGGATCATTTTTAAGACATTCCCTCTTGGGAAAAAAATATGTGTGCTTAAACTTTTTTCAGTCAGGGTGATGATCTACTGATGCTCTTGGATGTCATTTCATCGGAATATGCAGAGGAATAGGTGACTCAATGAAATATCATTATAAATATTGGAACAAATCGTGCTGCAGAAATGAAAGCGACCAGACTTCTCTCCAAGACTGTCTACTTCCACTCCTTGTGGAGGAGATTGGGCCAACACTACAATGGAGATAACACCTTTGTGATGATGATGAAAGACAGACCTGAGAACTGCTGTTGTTTTTAATAGGAGCTGCCCATTTGCTTGTAATTAGCCTGAGCTGCATGTGCAATTTATTCACGGTGGGAAAGTTAATTATCATTCTGGAAATATTGCAAGATTCTGTCTTTTCCTTCCAGACTTCTGTACTTGTGTCCAGATCAATAAAGCAGAAATAGGCTTGAGTGGAATTTCCCAGTTTGTTAGATCCTTTGCTGTTTTCAGTATAGTGTACATTGTGTAACTCACCTATTGTCATAATATTTCACACGGACTATGAGATTTATTAATGTGGACTATTAAGGATAAGAAACCTTAAGAAATGAACAAATGTATTTTTTTTTTTTTACTCTTTGAAATCTATTTTTGATATACCATTATAGAGACCTGCCATCAATAAAGCACTGATGGACAGTCTCACAGATATTTTTATTGAGCATTTCTTTGATTGTTAGCCCTCTGTGCCTCTCTGCCTAGAAAGCAATTTGGGCAGGTGTTTTAAAAGTTTGAGAACTTCAAGAGACATTTTTTTAGGTTTTAAAAAAAATATATGATGTCTGATTGTATAAATTAGATTAATTTATTGTATAAACTTGGGGTCCAAGATGATATATTTAACCTTATGAACAGGCATTAGGTCAGTTGTAAAACAGAAACAGGGTAGGTAAGATAGTCAAGTTGATGATGCCTGTCCGTTAATCATTTATGCATTGTTAATAAAATTACAAGAATAAAATCAATGTTTGTACATTTTTGTGTTTCTTTGAATATATACTTATTTACATGCAAGTATGTATTATCTGAATCAAGTCAATCTGTATAGTTACCCAAAGCTATGATTCAAGGTGGATAAAGATGTCATGAAATAGGTATCATGAAATATATATGGTAGTTTATCTCTGAAAAGTCATGTTGTCAGTTTTCAACTAGGAAGAAAAATTTTTTTTCTAGGTTTTGCAAATTAGAACCTATTAAGTGTCTCAAACTATGTGTCTAATTTTTGTCCACGACTAAGTGGTATTAATTTTTTTGGGGCCACATCCCATGGCTTGTTGAGATCTTAGTTCCCCAACCAGGATTTGAATCTGTGAATGAAAGTGCAGAGTCCTAACCACTGCAGAGCCAATGCGTTCCTATAAACAAGTTTAATGTCAAATAATCCAAGTCATACTCAAACTCATTTGATCTTGGAAGATTAGGGTTTTACTATTAAATGGGCTTCCCAGGTAAGGGCATGGCAGTCCACTGCAGTATTTTTGCCTGGAGAATCCCATGGACAGAGGAGTCTGGGCCACAGTCCATAGGGTCACACAGAGTCAGACACACCTGAAGCGACTTAGCACACACACACATTATTATTAAAATTTACACACACATAGTTTGAAGTCTTTTCTTTGTAAAAGATATAGTAAATCATATAGAACATATGTTTAGTTTATATGGTGAACACCCTTTAAAAACTATCAAAGACTCTGGTTAAGTTTTCTTAACCAAATTCTTTGATATTTTAATGTCGTTTACCTTATGAGCACATGAGTTGTGAGTATTGTGAAATATATAACTTCATAGCAAAAAACATTACTCAGGCTTAAAGAGCATTTAGAGATGATTAAATTACATAGGTTTTTACAGGTTTTCTTCAATTTCTGTGTTAAAAATAGTAGATAACTGATTTCTCTGCCTTGTGCCAGATACTGTTCTAATATATACATGAACTCTGCATACTAATTTAGTTAATTCTCCCAGTTACTAGAGTGCTGGTTCTTAATCTACTTTTAATTCACTGCATGAATAGAAACAATTCATGGCACCAGTAATAGGGTTCTCTGAAGTTAATGTTTTTCCCATTTTGTACAACTTTCAATGTTAATACTAACAGTCCAAATCTTTTCACTCAAACTAATTTTTTGGATCAATTAATTTGTACCATTAAGTTGTAGAGCAGCAGTGTCCAATAGAAATACTTAGTTTGCTACACATGTAATCCTAATAATTTAAATAGTATTAAAAGCTGTAAAACATGAAATTAATTTTAATATATCCAAATGTTAGAACATTAAAAATTATGGACCAATGTTATTTTTGTGCCAGGTCTTTGAAATCTGCTGCATATTTTATAGTTATATCCTGAGCACATTTCAGGAGTAGCCACATTCCAAGTGCTCCGTACCTCCATATGGCTAGTGGCTATTGTGTTGAACAATGCAGTTTTAGAGCCTTTTTTGTTATGAAATAATATGCTTCTTTTTAAAGCAATATAGTCATTTGGTGGTTGAATCTTGGATCTAACCGTGTCCATGGAAACAATAATAAATCCATCTAATTGTAGTAGGTAGTAGATGAATGTAAAATCTTGAAATACTCTTCTCAAACTCCTGGCATGTGCCCTTGCATTTTCATTTAGTAAATTAAAAGGATTGTTGGTATACATTTATTCAACTTTCTCTATGTAATATTCTGCTTTGCAGTATTTTCAAGGAATTGGCTTTGAGGAGTAAATAATGCTTAGAAGTTTACAGTATAAATTTGTTTCTGAAACACATTTTGTCCAAAGCAAGTGCATAATGCATTATAACTTAATATTCTTTCACTTTTGAAAAAAATTTTTTATAAAGGAAATTATGATTTGTATTTTATAAAGTATATAATTACTTTCATTAATTGTGGAGAAAGGCATTTTAAATTCCAGCGGAACTGTAAAATATTCTAACTAAATATTATTGCCAGTGCAGTGCACTTTAATGATGTGACACATTATGCTTTTTACAGTATTCAGTTTACTGGATTTAAGTAAACCTTATTAGGAAAAGGAGAAAAGGCTGTCTTAGTGTAGATTCTAGTAGAACCAATGACATTTTATTTGCTTAGTAGCATTTTTTAAGATTCCTTAATTTCATTGCAGTTTATGAACCTAAGATTTCACAGAGAATTGACTGAAATAAATGTGTTGTCATAATTAATAAATGACTGGCATTGATGTTCTTGACAGGTTTGAATGAATGTGTCTCTGTAGGGGTTGATAACATTGCTGCTGTTATTCATTGGCTTCATTCTACATCTTACAGAGCCCTTTCGTTTTGAATATCATTGAAAGGTTATAATTGAGATTGATTTATCATGTTTTTGTGAAGAAAAAAAATAATCAAGCCCAAGTAAAGAAAAAATGTGCTTTATAAGTAAGTAAACCATTATTTTAACTATAGAACTAACTTAAAATTTTAGAGTCTGCCCCAAATTCTCCAAGAATTGGAAGTCCACTGACCCCAAAGAAAAACACAGAAACAAGTAATCTTCAAGGAATGTCTAAAGGTTTATCTACCAGTTTGCCCAACTTGGACTCAGAATCTTGGATAGAAGTAAAAAAGAGACATCATCCATCCCCAGTGAAACTGAAGGTAAGTTGTTATGACCCAAGTGAAGTTTGTATTCTATATCCTGAGTGGCTTGTAAGGCCACTGTTTTTGAGATACATATATAAAATTTGGTAAAGTTTAAAACAATGGTAAAATTTGGAACCATTGCCCTTCAGCAAAAACTTACAGGTTACTAAGTAGTTGAAAATAATTGTATCAATTTTAAAAAATTATCTTTTTTCTGAGTATGATTTTTAAAATATTCTGCTTTAATCTTTTTACTTGAAATTTGTTTGAATACATTTCAGTTTTTTTAAAGATGACATTTTTCTAAATTTTGAATTTATAACTTTGCCACATTATATGTAACCTTCTTAATTATAGAATTATTTTACATATAATTATTTGTAAAGAATACATGTCTGGTTTGTTTCTGTTTTGGTGATTTTACAGTAAGGAAAATAATAAATTTCTTGGGGACACACAAAGAAGTGAGATGATGGTAGTTAGGGAACTATACGAGAGTTTCTTGCAATAGAACTGCTATATTTTTGGCTGATGGTTGGATATGCGAACTTGAAATGTGATAAAAATGGCTCTGATATAAGCTACAAACACAAATGAGTACAAGTAAAATGGAAATCCTAGTAAGGTTGATAGGTAACATCAATGTGTATCTTGTGGTAGTCTGCTATAGTTTTACAGTATGTTAACTTTGGGAGAAAGTGGGTAAAAAGTGCACGAGATTTCTGTTTTCTTTCTTTCTTTTTGGCTGCACTGTGTGGCATGTGGAATCTTAGTTCCTTGACCATGGATCAAACCCACAACCCATGCATTGGAAGTGCTGGACTACCAGGGAAGTCCTCAAGATTTCTATTTCTTATAACTATATGTGAATGTACAATTAACTAAAAGTAAAAAAGCTTACTGAAAATAAACTTGGTAATAGTGCCACTAAAATAATTCAAATATTCAAAGTAAGCTCTAAAAGGAAGAGGTCACAAAAAATAACAGACCCAAATGTAGGAAGACTGAAGAAAGCTATCATTAATATTAAAGATTACTATGGTAGGGCTCTTTATTCCCAAGATTAAAGTGTGAAGAAAGAAAGCATGAAGGACTTAAGGGTGTTTCTTCATTGGAGGAATGGAAAGGATGTTGATATTTCACCTCAGCATAGGATGTTTTGCAATGTCTGGAGACAGTTTTTGGTTATTAAAACTGAAAGTGCTACTGCATCTTGTGAGTGTGAAGGCCAGGGATGCTGTTCATATCCTGTAGTGCATAAGACACCTCCACCTCCACCACACATCCTAAAGAATTATGAAGCCCAACATGTCATTAATGCTGAGTTTGAAGCCCTAATCCAAGATAACTTTGTACTTACTTATATGCCATTTAAAAAAAAAATTGGAATACATTTAATTTACAATGTTGTGTTAGCTTCAAGAGTACAGCAGAGTGGTTCAGTTTTATATATATATATATATATATATATATATATATATTCTTTTTCAGATTTTTTTCCCATTATAGGTTATTACAAGATACTGAATATAGTTTCCAGTGCTATGCAGTAGGACCTTGTTGTTTATCTATTTTATACGTGTGCTTGCTTAGTCCCATGGAATTTTACAGGCAAGAATAATGGAGTAGGTTCCCATTTCCTACTCCATGGAGGGGATCTTTCCAACCCAGGGATTGAACCTTTGTTTCTTGTTCCTCCTGCACTGGCAGGTGAATTCTTTACCACTGTGCCACCTATAGTATTGTGTATGTTGATACCCAAATTCTAATTTATCCCACCCCAACTCCCACTGTCCCCTGTGGTAACCATAAGTTTTTTATGTCTGTTAGTCTTTTCTGTCTTGAAAAGATAGCTTTTAAATTAGCAATGGTGGTTACACTCAGCATACTTAAGGTTTTCTTCCTTGGGTTATTTTAAAAGCCTAAGGCAGCTTCTCAAAATAAGATTTTTTTTATTAATTTATTTTAATTGAAGGCTAATTACTTTATAACATTGTGGTGGTTTTAGCCATACATTGACATGAATCAGTCATGGGGGTACATGTGTCACCCCATCCCAAACCCCCTTCCAACCTCCCTCCCCATCCCATCCCTCTGGGTCATCCCAGTGCACAGGCTTTGAGTGCCCTATTCCATGCATCGAACTTGGACTGGTCATCTATTTCACATATGGTAATATACATGTTTCAATGCTATTCTCTCAAATCATCCCACCTTCAGCTTCTCCCACAGAGTCCAAAGTCTGTTCTTTATATCTGTGTCTCTTTTGCTGTTTTGCACCTAGGGTCGTCGTTACCATCTTTCTAAATTCCATATACATGTGTTAATATACTGGTGTTTAATATATTGGTGTTTTTCTTTCTGACTTACTTCACTCTGTATTATAGACTCCAGTTTCATCTACCTCATTAGAACTGATTCACATGTGTTCTTTTTAATAACTGAGTAATATTCCATTGTGTATATGTACCACAACTTTCTTTTCCATTCATTTGCCAGTGGACATCTAGGTTCTTTCCATGTCCTAGCTATTATAAACAGCGCTGCAATGAACATTGGGGGTACACGTGTCTCTTTCAATTCTCTTTGGTGTGTGTGCCCAGCAGTGGGATTGCTGGGTCGTATGGCAGTTCTATTTCCAGTTTTTTAAGGAATCTCCACACTGTTCTCCATAGTGGCTATACTAGTTTGCATTCCCACCAACAGTGTAAGAGGGTTCCCTTTTCTCCATGCCTTCTCCAGCATTTATTGTTGGTAGACTTTTTGATAGCAGCCATTCTGACTGGCGTGAGATGGTACCTCATTGTGGTTTTGATTTGCATTTCTCTGATAATGAGTGATGTTGAGCATCTTCTTATATGTTAGCCATCTGTATGTCTTCTTTGGACAAATGTCTGTTTAGTTCTTTGGCCCACTTTTTGATTGGGTCATTTATTTTTCTGGTATTGAGCTGCATGACCTGCTTGTATATTTTTGAGATTAATTCTTTGTCAGTTTTGTTTGCTGTTATTTTCTCCCATCTGAAGGCTGTCTTTTTCACCTTGCGTATAGTTTCCTTTGTTGTGCAAAAGCTTTTAAGCTTAATTAGGTCCCATTTGTTTATTTTTGTTTTTATTTCTATTACTCTGGGAGGTGTGTCATAGAGGATCTTGCTGTGATTTATGTCTGTGAGTGTTCTGCCTATGTTCTCCTCTAGGAGTTTTATAGTTTCTGGTCTTACGTTTAGATCTTTAATCCATTTTGAGTTTATTTTTGTGTATGGTGTTGGAAAGTGTTGTAGTTTCATTCTTTTACAGGTGGTTGACCAGTTTTCCCAGCACCACCTGTTAAAGAGATTGTCTTTTCTCCATTGTATATCAAAAAGAGATTTTCTGAAGATCCTGATTAATTTCTGTATTTGTCATGGCAAATCTGGATAACTTGGGAGGATCATATCCTGGACTCATTGACAAAAATTTGTACCATATTTCATTTATTCCAAGATCTACATTTTTTCCTCCACATTAAAAAACTCTTTAACCCCTACTTTTTTTTGTCTCTTTCTCATAAATTATAAAAAATTTATATATAAAATATAAATTTATATATAACTGATACCAAATAACAAAAGGCTCTCTCCTTGCTTTATCATTATTAACAGTTTGGTGTTTTTCTAAGACTTTTTTCATGTTTTTGTAAATGTGAATAATAGGATATGTAGTTTTGTTTTTAATTATATTCACAGAGTGTTAAAACTTCCTTTTTTAAAAAAGTAAAAACTTCTATTTACTAGAATGTTAGCTCTATCAGGGCAGAATTGCTGTCATATTTATTGTTATAATCTCCTACTTAGAACAGTACCCAGTTCATGTGAGGATCCAGATAATTATTGACCAAATGAATGAATATAGATTCACATGAATAGGAATTCTGGAGAGAACAATTGTCTTATTCTAGGGATAGGTGAATTAGCATTTACTGAAGGATAAGGATTGATCAGAGCATGGCATTGGAAGATGAGAACATTGAAAAATCTATTTCTTTGTGTTGAGAGTTTGAAAATCTAGATTGTTAGATTTTAGAGGATCTAAAATCTACAAATTTGGACTTTATATATGTCACCCAACAGTAAGCTATTTTACATTTTTCATGAGGGTGGAAATTCAATAATTCGGCGAGTGTTAGTGAATTTAACATGAAATTTTGAGGTAAAAAGATTGAGAATAGGGAGGATCATTGAATCTGGAAGTCCAAAGACCTTATTTTTTCTGGGAATACCTCTGAAGTCCAGTGGTTAGGGCTCTGCGCTTTCATTGCTGGGGGCTTGGGTTTGAACCCTGGTCTGGCAACTAGGATCCCACATGATGTGCCACAAGACTACCTTGGTTGTCTAGTTCATACTCATAGACTAATTTTGAGATTGTGGACCAACAATGTCACATTTATAGGCCTTTTCTTCCTTCATCTGTAAAATAAGTTGGTATGCTGTAATGAATGTGCTAAGGATCATGCTAATTTTAGAGGAGTTTTTAATATCTTTCTTTTATTCAGTTTTGTGGGTTTTTTTAGTCTTGAACTTAGTAGTTAGCAATTGCTTACTATTTATTGGGCCAGAATAATACTGGCATGATTTTCTTTTACCATTTGACTGTTAATCCAGTTATTGAACAGTCTTGATATTACTTACATTAACATTGTTACACAACATTTATTATAAAAGTGATAATAATGGTTTTATATAAAATACCAATTCCTTCCTCTAGGAACCACCATCTCTTCCTGAAGAGGCATCAAATCAACTATATCTTCCAGATGAACAAGAACAAGAAGAACTTGATTTTTTCTTTGATGAAGAGATGGAACAAATAGAAGGTCAAAAAAACACATTTACTGATTGGTCTGATAATGATTCAGATTATGAAATTGATGATCAAGATTTAAATAAGATTTTGATTGTAACTCAGACACCTCCTTACATGAGAAAACATCCTGGAGGAGATCGAACAGGCTACCACATGTCTCAGGCAAAAATTACATCTGAACTTGCTAAAGTTATCAACGATGGTTTATATTATTATGAGCAGGATCTGTGGATGGAAGAATATGAAAACAAACACAGAGCCATAAAGGTAATTGTTTATAACCAACATCTTTCTATTGATACTTTGTTTTGATTGCATGTTGCTGCTTAGGTTTTCCTAAACTTGAGACCTTATTTGAAATTTTGAGTATAAATAAATTATATTTAATTTGAAAAATTCCTAGAAATATATGATATTTACAACCTGAAAAAGTTATTTTATTAAAATGACAGTGAAAAACAAAAACAAAAATGACAGTGAATAAGTGCTTTCATTACCAAAAAATATTAGCACTCTATGATTTAAAAAAAAAATCCTACCTTTTTTTCAGGTGAAAGTAATAAGAAGGCCTTTCCTCATTAGAAGACATAAAAACTAAAGTTATGGACTGGCTTAGTTTATATGCTCTTTACATATGTGGCTATAAGCACTCCAGCTGTGTGAGCAGGGCTTCAGAAAGTAGTTACTTTCGTTGCCCTTTGTGTGCTTCTCACCTTAGTCTGTGGTGCAGGTTCTGTGACAGTGGAACTCGTTGTTGACAAGTAGACAAGATTACACTGACTGTCTTTCCTTGTTGATCATTACTTTGTTGCAGGACCTGTTTGAAAGTTTGCTCCAGTTTTTCATCTTGAATTTCACCCAACCTCCTGGTACCTACACCAGTTACTAAGATAAAATATGAGAGTCTAGAGTAGTCTACTGGCTGTCTGCATTCCTTTTATATGACTTTTAGTGGTTTAGACAGGGATTTAAAAGGATCTTTTTCTGCCATTAAATTGATTAGAAAATTCCCCAAAATTAAATATTTGTTTTGAGGTTAGAATAATGAGGAAAAGTTGTATAATATGCCAAATAGGAAAGAGATTTTAGAAATAGAGTTTTAGACAGAAAAGCCAGCCAACTCATGGTTGGACAGAACTGGCTGTGTGTGAAGCTTCATATCATCAAGAAGTGTGCTTTCCTTCTCAGTTCTTCTTCCTGGAATTTCCATCACTGCTTTTATCCTCTTGTCTCACCACTGCCTTTTTGAAGATCCTGCCTCAGGAATATGGTAGCTTGTCAGTAAATTGGAGCCTGAGCAATTCTCACAGTCCTACTGCTATGGGAAAGGAAGTATGTTTTTATAAAGTTTCTTGGTTGAAATCTTAACTTCTATAAGAATTGTTACATTATTTGTGATACTTAGGTTCTATAAATAACATCTAGCTTAAATCCTTTTGGGAACAGAAAAAGATAGAAAATAAATTTACAATAGGTTAAGATTGCCCTACCTCCATTCCCTATTCCTCTGTCCTGCATTGTTCTTCACCATCTGCTGTTCTGTGTATTGCACTTTTGATCATGTAAATGTCAGATCTGTGAGGAAGGGAATTTTGTCCTGTTTTTTTGTACAGCCGTATCTCCAGTTGTAGCACAGTTGTTACAGTTTCTGATGCAAAGTAGTACTCAATTCATATTTGTTAAAATGGATAATGAATTATAGATTAAACATTATGAACTCACCAGAAGAACCTAACCTTTGTGTATAATGTTGGTTTTAAGAGAAGATATTTTCAGAGGTCCAGATAATGAAATTTCAAGTCACCTTGAAGCAAATGCTCTTGGCAGGTGACTATTTGCTTGAAAGTGTAGACAGCAATAATTAAATACAATTACCTCATCTGTTGCCTTAGCCAAAGAATATTGGTCCAGGGAAAAAAGTCTTGGCTATATGGTTCTTAAGCATTATGGGTCTGTTCATAATTATGTCTTACCTAATCCCTATTGTTTAACTTATTCCTCTTTTCTCTAATTCTGTGCTTAGCATATACTTTCTCATTAGAATTGTACTTCTTCTGTGGTTCTGTATAGAGGGAGAGAAATCAGTTATTTAATTATTTATTATTCCTACTGTGTGTATGTGACACCATGTTAGGTACTGGGCATGAAATGGAAAGATAACAGGATTTCTACATGCCTATTCTTACATATACTTGGGACAATAGACATTAAAATAAACCACAGTAAGTACCTGATCACAAATTAAGGTGCTGTTGAATTAGGCTATAAGGGAATGCCTGTGAGAAAGTCACAGTTATAGTGAGATAGAAAGTATAGATAAGAATGAACCATGCAAATAAATAAACCATATTCTAGGAAAGGGGAATAACGAGTGTCAAGAATATGAGATGGGAAAGAATTTGGTATATTTGAGGAAATAAAAAAAGTGTTTATAGTATTTATACAAGAGAACAGTTATAGATATGTAGGCATGTATCTGATCATAGAAGGTAACATGTGGGCCTTGTTAAGTAATTTGGAATTTACCTAAAGTTCAAATGGAGTACCTTGAAGAATTTTATACAGGTGACAGCATGTGATCTAATTTTTATTTTAGAAATACCACTTTGGTTACTATGGCAGAGAATGGATTAGATGGGGACAAGAGTGGCAGATGAAATTCAGTTGGGAGTCTATTAAAGTAGTCCAGGAGGTGTATGTTGGTAATTAAAGATAAATTGGTGGCAAAGGAAGTGTAGAAATTAGACGACCCAGGTCTGAATCTTAAGGAAGGACCATTTAGGAGTTGTATAGGAAACTGGTGTTGTGGAAGCTGAACACTGTGTTCATAAGGAGAGAATAATCAGATGTGCTGGAAGCTGGACAGATTGAGTTTAGGTATGAATGAAAAGAATGCCAAATTGGTAGGGTTGTTTGGTGATCATTTCTGACTTTGTGAAGGGAGTTTTGCTGAATCTATAAGCTATGTTGAAGTGTATGTACCAAAGAGTAGGTATAGGCCTTCTGTTTCTGACATGTCTTTATTGCTTAAAGACAGTTAAAATGGCCTGCTAATAAGTGAGAAAATATGAACTTAAAATCCTTGCAGATCTGAAAGATAAGTTATCAGAATAAAACCAAAGAGGAGTAGAGGATTAAAACCAGTTTTGCCTGGGAGAGCATTTTGAAATTTGGATAGTTTGTGAAGTTCAGCTTTGCAAAAGCCACCCAAAATATAGAGTAAAAGACAAACCTGTGGCCTAGTCAGAGTCAGGGTTTCTAATAGGAGTCCCTTCCCCTAGAATTGGTACCTGAAAAACTATACCGTAGTGAAAGGGAACATAACTGCTTTCTCATCTGCTTCTCTGCTGCTGCTGCTAAGTCTCTTCAGTCGTGTCCGACTCTGTGCGACTCCATAGACAGCAGCCCACCAGGCTCCCCCGTCCCTGGGATTCTCCAGGCAAGAACACTGGAGTGGGTTGCCATTTCCTTCTCCAGTGCATGAAAGTGAAAAGTGAAAGTGAAGTCGCTGAGTCATGTCTGACTTAGCGACCCCATGGACTGCAGCCTACCAAGCTCCTCCGTCCATGGGATTTTCCAGGCAAGAGTACTGGAGTGGGGTGCCATTGCCTTCTCCGATCTGCTTCTCTAGAGGACTACAAAGCATATTTCCTAAGTTGTGCTGAGCAAGGTATCACATGTGAGAATGAACAGAATTAGCAGACAATAAGCCCATACCATGAAAAAATTTAGGTAGTAGAATTATTAAGCGTAGTATAGAGTAACTGTGCTTACTATGTTTAAAGAATATCTGCAAGGAAAAAGAAATTCTAAAGAATAACCTTTGTAGAACTTCTGGAAGTAAAAACAGTTAAAGGCTGAAATTAAAAACTCAGTTAATTAAAGGGATTAACAACAGATTAGATACAATTAAAGAATCAGCGAACTGGAAGACAGGTTACAAGAAAGTATTTAGAAATCAACAGAGATAAAATATATGAAAGAGGGTATAGAATGGTATTCTATAGAAAGTCGTTGCTATTATTTGGTATATTTCAAATCTAGTTCTGTAAGTTAACATTTAATGAATTTTATTATAAATCTTTTTATTTTTGAGAAAAGTAAAAAGCAAGTGGAATATAGAGTGAAAAACATGGTCTAAGATATTTATTCAGAGTTTCAGAAGGAAAGAGAGTAAATGGGACAGAGTCAGTGTTTTAATAGGTAATACCTAGGACATTTTCTGAGCTGCAGAGAAGTACCAGCGTAGAGTAGCCAGGGAAAGAGTGGTTACTTTAAAGAAGAGTGGCTGGACAGTTAACTGACAGCTAACTTCTCACCAGTAACATTTGAATGCAACAGACCATGGAATGATGATGTTAATATAGCAAGGGAAAATAACTTTCAACACATAATTGTATGCCTTGCAAAAATATCTCTCAAGTAAGAGAGTGCAATATAAGAGAAACTGCAGACAGCAGAACCTCATCAAAGGAATTTCGAAAATTGAAATAAAAGTGATTCCAGATGCCAGAGGTGCAGAAAGGAGTATAGAGCAAAGCAAGTGATAAATATGTAAATAAAACCTAAATAAATATTAACTTTATAAGATAATAACTGTGTCTTACAGATTAACATTAACACAAACTGAGAGAGAGTACTTAAAGATACTTTTGTGTCTGAAAAGAAGATAATTGATTATTTTTCAGTTTTAAAAGTTATTATTTTTCAGTTTGGAGGCTACCCATTTAAAAATAAATGTCTTAATGGGCTACTGGTTAGAATGTAATATGGTTCAGCTATTTTGGGAAGCAGTTTGGCAGTTCAAAATGTTAAACAGAGTTATTATATGACCCAGGAATTCTATTCCTAGGTATATAAATGAGAGAAATGACAACATATGTCCACACAAAAACTTGTACACAAATCTTCATTGTAGCATTATGAAAATGTAAAGAACTCAAATATTCTTTGTCTGATGAATGGATAAATAAAGGTGGTATAGCCATACAATGTAACATTATTTGGCAATAGAAAAAAGTGAATTTACTGATAATGCTACATGAAAACATCATGCTAAATAAAAGAGGCAAGTAACAAAGTAGTACATATTATATGTTTCTCTTCATCTGAAACCCAAAACAGAGAGAAATTAAATTGGTGGCTGCCTAGGGTGGATTTTGGGGTGGATAAAGAAAATAGTGACTGCTAGTGGATACTAGGTTTATTTTTGGAGTGATAAAAATGTTGAAATATTGATTATGATGGTGGTTGCAAAATTGTATACTAAAAACAATTATACACTGGGATAGATTGTACCATATTTTGATTTTATCTTAATGAAATGATTTTTAAACAAGTAAATGGAAAGACATCCTGTGTATATGGATTGGAAGACTGCTGCTGCTGCTGCTAAGTCGCTTCAGTCATGTCCGACTCTGTGCGACCCCATAGATGGCAGCCCACCAGGCTCCGCCGTCCCTGGAATTCTCCAGGCAAGAACACTGGAGTGGGTTGCCATTTCCTTCTCCAATGCATGAAAGTGAAAAGTGAAAGTGAAGTCGCTCAGTCGTGTCCGACTCTTAGCGACCCCATGAACTGCGGCCTACCAGGCTCCTCCATCCATGGGATTTTCCAGGCAAGAGTACTGGAGTGGGGTGCCATTGCCTTCTCCAATGGATTGGAAGACAGTACTCCCTAAAGTGATCTACAGATTCAGTGCGATCCCTGAATGACAATTTTTGCAGGAATAGGATAACAGATAATGAAATTTATATGGAATCTCATGAGACCCTGAAGAACCAAAGATAATCTTTACAAAGAAGAAATAAAGTTGGAAATCTCATGCTGTTGATTTCAAAATACATTTCAAAACTACAGTAATCAAAACAATGTCACTGGAATAAAGATAGACATCGACAAATGGAATTATAGAGCCCAGAAACAAACCCTTGAGTTGACTCTATGGTGTAATGATTTTGAACTTGAATGCCAAGACCACAGAATGGGGAAAGGACAACCTCTTCAACAAATGGTGTTGGGGAAACTGAATACTCACATGCAAAAGAATGAAGATGGACCCTTACTGTATCACCATAATACCTAAAAATTTTAATAACAGATTAAAGACTAAAACCTAAAACCCAAAGTCTTTAGAAAAAAACATAGGAGTGAAACCTTGGAACATTTGATTTGACAGTGATTTCTTGTATATAACACCAAAAGCACATGTGAAAAAAACAAAAATGGACAAGTTGGAATTCATGAAAATCAAAAACTTATGTGTATTAACAGACACAAAACAGGATGAAAGGACAGTCTGCAAAACAACAAAATATTTGCTTATCATAACTGATAAGATATTAATACTATTGAATGTAGAAAGAAACCCAACAACTCAACAAAATAACTCAGTTTAGAAAATGTCATAGGACTCAAATGGATGTTTTTCCAAAAATAATATTCAGATGGCCAATAAGCACATGAAAGTATGCTTAGCATCATTACTCAACAAGGGAAATACAAATCAAAATCAAATGAGTTAGCACCTCAAACTAATTAGGATGGCTACTTTCAAAATAAAAGGCAAAACACAGAAAATTTGTTGGAGAGGGTGTGAAGAAATTGAAACCTTGCATTGGTGGTGGAAACATAAAATAGTATAGCTCCTATGGGAAACAGTATGGCAGTTACAAAACTAAAGAGCAGCAGTATTTACAATAGCTAAAAAGTGAAAACAACCCAAAATGTCCATTATCAGATGAATTGATAAACAAAATGGTGGTGTATAGGTGCAATGGGATATTATTCAACTTTCAAAAGGAAGAAGGACATCTGTCACATGCTACTACATCAATAGTCAAGATATGCTAAATGAAATGAGTCACTGAGACATACAGTATGATTCCAGTTATATGAAGTACTAAAGTAGTGAAGTTCATAGAAACGAGTAGAGTGGTGGTCATGGGGTGAGGGGAAATGGGGAGCTATTAAATGGAATAGAATTTCAATTTTGCTTAATAAAAAAAGTTTGGTATCTGTTCCACAACATGGTGAATATACTTAACACTACAGAACTATACACTTAAGATGGTTAAGATAGTAAATTTTGTTATTTGCTTTTTTTTTTAACCCCAATTAAAGGTGAAAATTATAAAAGAAACCCAGCCACTTATCAAGTAAATAAAAAGTAAAGAAAAAAACTTTTGTACATATATTAATATCAGACAGAATAAGCTTACCAATTAGACTTGAAGATGAAAAGAATTACTAGTGCTAGAGAGTGTCTTTTTAAATAATTAAAAGTGAAGAAATTCATTAGAAAAGTGTAACTTAAAATTTGATGTATTTAATGCAGAATATTCAAATATGTGAAGCAAAAAGTTAATAGAACAAATCTAGTCATAGTGGCTTAATTTACCTCCTAAGTAAATAAGAAATGTTCAAGTAATTTAAAAAGAATAATTTGATAAACAGCTCTGTACCTAGCAACTGCAGAGTATAGCAAATTTTTAAGCATAATACATAAAACATAATAATGCATAAAACACATTAGAATTAAAATAATTTGGTGTTTAATAATAGAAATAAAACCCTTTTTGTCTTGGAACAAAGCTATATTTTATAAATAACTCACCAAGGAAGAAATCATAGTGAAAATTAGAAAATCTAAGTGGAATGTTAGCAAAATTTTAAAGGTGCACCTAGAGAGATAAGACTTAAATGCAAATGTTAGGTAAAATTCTTGAAATCAATAAACCAATCACTGTTGTTATTTTTTCTGTATAAAAATTTTCCCTCAGGTCTCAAAGCCTTAAAATAAAAATTTCTCACAGTCCTTGATAGGGGCTGCTGCAAGTGTGTGTGTGTGGTTCTGTTTGATTGGTATTCATTCTGAACGAGGAGCTCTTATACAGCATTTGCTCATTCATTCATATAGCAGATGGGGTGAACAGGAGGATGCGCTAAAGTGTACTATTTTGTGGGTTTTATGTATATTTACTCACAGTCTACTGGCTAAGGCAAATCACATGGCTAAGTGTATGGGCTGGAGTTGTATATGCTCAAATGAGATGAAAGACAATTACATGATCCTTTAATCTAGGAAATTTGGGCTGTGAACAATAATATTAATAGAATCTACTATAGATTTTATAAAGCTAGAAATTTCTCATGAAGTTACAAAAATTAGCAAAATAAAGTTCCATAAGTTCAGTTCGGTTCAGTCACTCAGTTGTGTCCAACTCTGCGACCCCATGGACTGCAGCACACCAGCGTGATGGACACTCCCTGTCTATCACCAACTCCTGGAGTTTATTCAAACATGTCCATTGAGTCAGTGATGCCGTCCAACCATCTCATCCTCTGTCGTCCCCTTCTTCTCCCACCTTGAATCTTTCCCAGCATCAGGGTCTTCTCAAATGAGTCAGCTCTTCGAATCAGGTGGCCAAAGTATTGGATTTTCAGCTTTAACATCAGTCCTTCCAATGAACAGTAAGGACTGATCTCCTTTCAGTTCAGTTCAGTTCAGTCGCTCAGTCGGGTCCGACTCTTTACGACACCATGAATTGCAGCACACCAGGCCTCCCTGTCCATCACCATCTCCCGGAGTTCACTCAAACTCACCTCCATTGAGTCGGTGATGCCATCCAGCCATCTCATCCTCTGTCGTCCCCTTTTCCTCCTGCCCCCAATCCCTCCCAGCATCAGAGTCTTTTCCAATGAGTCAACTCTTCACATGAGGTGGCCAAAGTACTGGAGTTTCAGCTTTAGCATCATTCCTTCCAAAGAACACCCAGGGCTGATCTCCTTCAGAATGGACTGGTTGGATCTCCTTGCAGTCCAAGGGACTCTCAAGAGTCTTCTCCAACACCACAGTTCAAAAGCATCAATTCTTCGGCACTCAGCCTTCTTCACAGTCCAACTCTCACATCCATACATGACTACTGGAAAAACCATAGCCTTGACTAGACAGGCCTTTGTTGGCAAAGTAATGTCTCTGCTTTTTAATATGCTGTCTAGGCTGGTCATAACTTTCCTGCCAAGGAGTAAGCGTCTTTTAATTTCATGGCTGCAGTCACCATCAGCAGTGATTTTAGAGCCCCCCAAAATAAAGTCTGACACTGTTTCCACTGTTTGCCCATCTATTTGCCAAGAAATGATGGGACCGGATGCCATGATCTTCGTTTTCTGATTGTTGAGCTTTAAGCCAACTTTTTCACTCTCCTCTTTCACTTTCATCAAGAGGCTCCTCAGTTCTTCACTTTCTGCCATAACAGTGGTGTCATCTGCATATCTGAGGTTATTGATATTTCTTCCGGCAATCTTGATTCCAGCTTGTGCTTCCTCCAGCCCAGCGTTTCTCATGGTATAATGTGCATATAAGTTAAATAAGCAGGGTGACAATATACAGCCTTGACGTACTCCTTTTCCTATTTGGAACCAGTCTGTTGTTCCATGTCCAGTTCTAACTTGCTTCCTGACTACATACAGATTTCTCAAGAGGCAGGTCAGGTGGTCTGGTAGTCCCATCTCTTTAAGAATGTTCCACAGTTTATTGTGATCCACACAAAGACTTTGGCATAGTCAATAAAGCAGAAATAGATTTTTTTCTGGAGCTCTCTTGCTTTTCCAGTGATCCAGCGGATGTTGGCAATTTGATCTCTGGTTCCTCTGTCTTTTCTAAAACCAGCTTGAACATCTGGAAGTTCACGGATTGTTGAAGCCTGGCTTGGAGAATTTTGAGCATTACTTTACTAGCGTGAAACTTCCATAAAAGTATATGGAAAGAAATAATTGATCTAAAAGAGGTTTTAATCGAACAATTATTTGAGAAAACTAAGATTACACTTAGGAAGACAAAACAGAGGAAAACGTACATTTTTAGCTGCAGTGAAAGTGGGGGTGTACTTACTGATTATGGAGAAATTTTTATTTTTAAAAGTACTTCAGACCTATAATTTGAACATTTAAATTCAGACAAAGGAAATTTTCTAGAAAAATATGTAAATTACCAAAACTGACTATAAAAGAATATAAGTTGCTAAAGACCATTTTAAATAATCTTCAAACTCTGATTTAACTTAGGTTTATTAGCAAGTTCTTCTAAAATTGAAATAATTTCAGCCATGCAGTTTCCAGTGACTAATAGTAAATATTCAAGTATTTGTTGAGTAGCTGAGGTGAAAAGAGGAAATATTTGATTCATTTTATGAAAAGAACATAACCTTGATACTAACACCTGAAGAGAATATGAATGAGAAATTCATGAAAATACAAATGATGGTCTTGTAAGATTTTATTTTATGATAATATGAAACAACCATGAAAGAATCTATATATTTTCTATGGCAGCCATGACACATTACTGTGAATTTGGCAGCTATAAAACAATATGAGTTTATCATTTAATTTTGTAAATCAGAAGTCTAAGTGAGCTCAGCCAGTTTCTCTACTCTGAGCCTACAAGAAAAATCCTGGGCTCTTATCTGCCGGGGACCAGCCCCAGCTGATCCAGGGTATTCGAAGGAGAGACGGCTAGGCGAGGGTCAGGAAACAACTGCTTAATTAAACGTTAATTAAGGAATAGAATAAGGATAGCTCAGTAGGAAAATTCAGTGGAGAAAAGAGGCTGAGTAGCTTGGTTTACGCGGGGGACCAATAAAACTTCAAGACAAGAAGCTTGCACCACTTACGTAGGCCGCAGGCGTCCTTCCGTTCTCCCGAAGGAGAGGAGACACTGAGGCCTCCCCGGTCGGATCTTAGAAGCCCAGGCATAATTAGTAAGCATGGTGGGTTCCGCGCTCCAGATGGAGACTCAACCAGAGTGAGAGAGAGAGAGAGACATGGGGAGACCAGTCTTTCGAGGAACTGATCCCAATTCTTTATTTTCCATGGTCTACTTTTATACACTGAGGTGTTATGCAAAAGTCACGCGGGGTCAGCAGTCCTGACTTTTATCAAAGTCAGGTGCTTCATACAAATGTATACAGAGGTCTTAGGGGTGTTACATCATCTTCTGGCCAGGGGGCCTGCTGACAATTTACGACCCTCTCCTTGTGACAGCGGTCAGTCAACCAGGACACTTATTTCTCCAGGGGTGATTATTCTTAAAACAGACGCCACCCAAATAAAGTTACATTTCTATAGGGTGAGGGTGTAGTGGGTTTTAGTTAAGGAAAGAATTTACTTAGCCTAAGGTCTAACGTGATTAATATCAAAGGTTAATACTTATTTCTTCTATATATTCATTAATGTGTATAAGGGCAGGGGATGTGGAGACTTAGCAGTAAACATTGGCTCAACAAATGAAAAACCCTTCACCAATATGATTTCTAATCAGCCCATTATACTTATACTAATAATTTTCTAACTTTTCTAAGGAACCTGTTTTTAGAAGGTTTAAAGCATCTTGTGCCTCTCATGGTTGGGAGGCTGTGAGCAATCACATGTGGCCGGACAAGCCTGTCAGGCAGGCTAGAGAACCTTCAGAGGAGTTTGTAGGTTAAAACACTCTTGTCACGCCCAGGGGTTTTTATCAACTGGAGCTTTAAGTTAACTCCTTCTCTGAAAGAGGTGGTGGGGGACAGCCCCCCGTAAAGTCAGAGGTGTAGGTGAGAGCACAAAGTAGTAAAGTAGGCAGGCTCTGGTTATGGGGGTAGATGCTCGAGGATTTCCAGGGGGACTCCTGAGGCTCGATCCCGCCTTTGCGTATGTCGAGCCTCCTTCCTCATGACCTTTGCCATGGGCGGAGTGCCTCATGCCGGCCCCCAACACTTATCTGTACTTTTCTGTGAGAAATTACTTCCAAGTTCATTCAGATCATTTGCAGAATTCAGTTCTTTGTGGCTCCATGTAGAGTGAAGTCCGTCATTTCCATTTTGGCGGACTGATGCCTCTCAACTTCCTTAGACCACCTGTGTTCTTGGTCAGATTGCACTGTCACTCTTTAAATCAGCAGCAATTGGTGGAACCCTGCTTTGAATCTTTCTTGCCACATCTCTTTTGCCTGTAGTTGGAGAAAGTTTTCTGCATAATAAGATCGCTCAGAAAATCTTAGTTACATCTGCAAAGTCCTTTTTGCCATGTATGCAGTGTAGTTACATGTTGTGGAGATTGGGATCTGTACATCTATGAGAGACCCTTCTGCCTAGTATAAGGTAGATCTTTAAAAGGATACATCACACTTTTAAGGAGAGCATTATAATACTTTTTAAGTTTTTAGTGAAGACACAAATGAGAAAAATATCAAAGTTCATGTTTGAAAAATCAATGTGATAAAGAAGGTGATTTTCCCCAAATGGATTGAAAGGTCAATTATATTCCAATAAATATTTCAACAGTGTTGTTTTTTTTTTAAGGAATTTTATAAACTGATTCTAAAACTTATATGGAAATGTAATGGACAGGAAACTCATCACACTCCTAAAAGCGAGGCAACTTGTTTTTATTAAATTAAGGGTATGATTTATTAAATTAAAGATATGAGATAGACTATAGGAATGAAATAGGAAGTACAGAAACAGTTGGATCCATCTGTGCACACTTGGCAAATGACAGGATTATGTATCAAAGAGATCTGATTTTTAATAAATAGTACTGGAAAAGTTGTTGGGGAAAAAGTGAAATTACAGACTAATGGCTTACAGTGTCATTCATATCTATTTCAGTGAACGGCAAAAACATTATTAATGGATAACAGTACAAGGTCTTAATGCACTCAGAGTAGGGAAAAGTTTCTTGAATGGACACAAAAATCACAATCTTAAATGACAAGGTTGGTAAATTTTAAAAAAAGGGTTTTTCATTAAACATCAAAGAGAGGGCATACATAGTCCGCAAAGTGAAGAAGAGATGGTTCTCATTCATTATTTGATAGGTATTATAAAACAAATGTATATAGAAGTGGTTAAAAAATAAAAAACACTGAAAGAGTAAAAACTAGTTATGAGACATGAACAAATGTTTCACAAAAGAGGAAGTCCAACTATTGAAATCATGAAAAGGCCTTCAAAGTTATTAATAAAGAAGATGCAAATTAAAGTTTCATTGTAAAAAGCACATTAGCAAAGTTAAAACGTCAGGCAGAAGTGTTTGGGAGTATTTAGAAGGAGAACTTCATTAATCTGTCTGTGGTAATGCCAAATATAGAACTGTACCCTGTGCTTACCATCTCTACTCAATATGCTCTTGGGTTGCATTGTTCAAATGTTATAGCTGTTATAACCACATGTGGTTATTGAATCCTCAAAATGTGGATAGTCTAAAATGAGATGTGCTTTAAATGTACAGTTTAAAGACTTAGTAAGAAAAAAGAATGTTAAAAAACCTCAATTTTTTAAATAATCACACTGAAATGATAATACATTTGGTTAGGTAAAATAGTAAAATATTTGCTCTTTTATTTCTTTTTTAAATTTTATTTTATTTAACTTTACAAAATTGTATTGGTTTTGCCATATATCAAAATGAATCTGCCACAGGTATACATGTGTTCCCCATCCTGAACCCTCCTCCCTCCTCCCTCCCCATACCATCCCTCTGGGTCGTCCCAGTGCACCAGCCCCAAGCATCCAGTATCGTGCATCGAACCTGGACTGGCAACTCGTTTCATATATGATATTATACATATTTCAATGCCATTCTCCCAAATCATCCCACCCTCTCCCTCTCCCACAGAGTCCAAAAGACTGTTCTATACATCAGTGTCTCTTTTGCTGTCTTGTATACAGGGTTATTGTTACCACCTTTCTAAATTCCATATATATGTGTTAGTATACTGTATTGGTGTTTTTCTTTCTGGCTTACTTCACTCTGTATAATAGGCTCTAGTTTCATCCACCTCATTAGAACTGATTCAAATGTATTCTTTTTAATAGCTGAGTAATACTCCATTGTGTGTATGTACCACAGCTCTTTTAAAAAACCTTTTTAAAAACTGTTTTTAAAACTTTATTTAAGCTATAGCATGCAGCACACTAGATCTTAGTTCCCCAACCAGGGATTGAACCTGTGTCCCCTGCATTGGATGTATGGAGTCTTAACCACTGGACAGCCAGGAAAGTCCCTAAAAAACCTTTTTAATGTAGCTACTGGAAAACTTTACATTGTGATTTTCAGTATGTATGTATTGAACAGTACTTCTCTAGCAGAACCCAAGAAATGTTCATCAGGAACAATATGTAACAGTATAGCAGAATTATTCATTAAATTCACAAACTGGAATAACCAAAATGTCCAACAGCAATTGACTGGATATGTTGTGGTACAGTAAACAATGTGATACTATATAGTAGTAAAAATGAGTGACAGGTAGTACACATCTTTGTTAATCTAGAAAACAGTGGTGAGTACAAGAAGTTACGTACAGTTGCTTACAGACTATGATTCCATAAAGCTCTTGAGAACAAGTCAATTCAAAGGTGCATTTTGTAGAAATATGTACAAGTATACATATAATATAAAGAAAAAGTCGAATAATTATCATGTAAGTCAGGATTTGAGTTGTTTCTGTGGGGAATAAAATACACAGGGTTTCCAGTGTACTAACAGTGTTATGTTTCTAGTAGCTTTTACATACTAGTTTTCTAAACAAGATGCACATGTATGTATAACACATTTTCTTATGTGGCATATTTTTATGACAATGCAAAGAACAAGCTAGCATGAATGGGAATGTGTGGGACAAGAAGAGGTAAGCCAAAGATGAGTTATTTACTTCTTGGAGCTGCAAGGTTGTTCTTGGGCTAAAATCAAGATTTGATTGGCCCTCCCCCCCCTCCTTTTTTAAACTTAAATTTTTTTTGAAGTATAGTTGAGTTACAATATTGTGTTATTTTCAGGTGTAATGTTGAACCTGTTCTCATTTTTCGTATACAGCTATTTGTATTCCTGTTCAGCAGTCTCCTTTGGGCGGTGGTGTAAAGCTATATGTTGTTGAAGGCTTTATTAACAGATTTAAAGATAGGGCTTTCTTTGAAGAGACAGACTGCTGGGCTTCTGCATCTTGTCACTCATATTGCTGGCTGGCTTCTGGGCTTGTGAGGGTCAAGAGTTGTCCAGTCTACTATCTCTCATGATACCTCTCCCTAATGAGAAATCTTGAGTTTGAAACTGCAGAACAAAGGAGAGAAACCATTACAACCTGTTCTTCAGTCATTATACCCTCTGTCCAAGTTGCTTGTGCGGAAACCTAAACATGCTCATGCCTTTTTTTCCTAGCATTTCAGGAAGAATCTTCAAGTCAGTCAGTCAGTCTCATCTTTAGGCTTATAGCATTTGCTGTTGTGCAGTATGTCAGTTTTGCCCAGTACTTCTTCGAGGATTATGTGAAGTTAACACAGGTCTATGTGTCAGTTTCCAGAGTTCTCCTTGGCTTTCCTGCCTTTGTATTGTATGATAGAACATACTCAGTTTTGCTGGATGACTGAGATCATCAGCAGGCTCATTGCTGAGAAGGTAGACTGGACATAGGCTCTCTTCTGCCATGACTTATTCTGAATGTGTGGAGCCTAAAGCCTTGGGAGACCTGATGGCTGTAACTCTGTAGATTACTTTGCTGCCTTCTGTTGCATTTCCCTTACAAATACAGGCAGGTCGTTGTTGCACATGGTGAGAGGAACTTCAGTTGTGGTGAAATCTTTGGTATATAGCTGGAAGGGTGTACAAATTCACCAGGAGATGCCACATCATTACTTGGTGGGCAGACAGAAACATGACATCATATTGACTTGGCAAGCTGAGAGTCACCACCACCATTTGAGCTGTTCCTCTTCTCACTAGAGAAGGACACCAACTTGGGAACCTCTCTGGCAAAAGCCGGGGACTGTTCTTGACCAGGAGTCAACTTGGGTGCAAGTTTCACTGTATGCAATTCTGGACCAAAAATTAACTTCTCTGAACTTCAAATGGGGATCATTCTTTTTTTTTTTTCCAGATGAGGATCATTCTCGTCGTCTTTACCTCACTGGGTTTTAAAGACTTAAAAATATATATTTTGTTTATTTATTTATTTGGCTGTATCAGGTCTTAGTTGAGGCAGGTGAACTCTAACGTTGCATCATCTGGGATCTAGTTCTATGACCTGAAACCCTTGAATTGGGACTGCAGAATCTTAGCCACCGGATCACCAGGGAAATTGCTTTTAAGACTTGAAAACTGAAAGACTGAGCATGTGTGACAAAGAACAAAGGCCATATGGTTATGTGGAGGAATAATGATACAAATGGAGGTGAGATCAGGAATTTAAAGACAATGCCGAAACTTCAGGCATTACATAGAAATTGTGACATCAAAGTGCAGTCTGTAGAGGTCTTCCCCTCTACAGGCACTGTGAAAGTGAAAGTGTTAGTCACTCAGCCATGTCCGACTCTTTGCGAGTCCATGGACTATAGCCCTCCAGACTCCTCTGTTCATGGAGTTTTCCAGGCAAGAATACTGGAGTGGGTTGCCAATTCCTTCTCCAGGGGATCTACTTGACCCAGGGTAGATTGGGTAGATTGGGTCACCTGCATTGCAGGCAGATTCTGAGCCACCAGGGAAGTACTATAGGGTCTGATATTTTCATAATTCCTTTTGTGTTGTGTATTTTAAAATGCAAAACTCTTAATTTTTCCTCCTAATATCTTTCTTTGAAAGACTTCCTCAAATTTACTTTCAACATTAGGCCCCATATCAACTGTAGTCATTCTCTCTTTAGAATGGTTTTGATTTGACTTCTCCCTGCTGAAGAGACAAGTGAATTAGACCTAATTTTAGCTCACTGTTTAATTCCAGCCAAAGCCTCTGCACAAGTCAGTTCCTTATTTTAATACACATACTTCAAATATGGTTCGATTTCAAGTTCAGTCGCTCAGTCGTGTCTGACTCTGCGACCCCATGGACTGGAGCACGCCAGGCCTCCTTGTCCATTACCAACTCCCAGAATTTACTCAAACTCATGTCCAATTCTTCAGCACTCAGCCTTCCTTACAGTGCAACTATCACATCCATACTAAATGGACCTTTGTTGGCAAAGTAATGTCTCTGCTTTTTAATATGCTGTGTAGGTTGGTCATAATTTTTCTTCCAAGCAGCAAGCATCTTTTAATTTCATGGCTGCAGTCACCATCTGCAGTGATTTTGGAGCCCCCCCAAATAAAGTCTCTCACATGTTTCCATTGTTTCCCCATCTATTTGCCAAGAAGTGATGGGACCAGATGCCATGATCTTAGTTTTCTGAATGTTGAGCTTTAAGCCAACTTTTTCACTCTCCTCTTTCACTTTCTTTCATCAAGAGGCTCTTTAGTTCTTCTTTGCTTTCTGCCATAAGGGTGGTGTCATCTGCATATCTGAGGTTATTGATATTTCTCCCGGCAATCTTGATTCCAGCTTGTGCTTCATCCTGTCCAGCATTTCTCATGATGTATTCTGCATATAAGTTAAATAAGCAGAGTGAAAATACACAGCCTTGATACAGTATGGTAGCTTTGTTTTAAGTTAACTCTTTGCCAGGAATTCATTCATTAACATATGTTTGAGTGCCTGCTGTGTGTTGGGGGCTAGGAATGTGGTATTTCAGGATGGTGACATTGGTGAAAGTGTGGATGGATATAATTAATTCAGAAAATCTAGATAATAGATAACTGCCATCCATGATTGACCATTGAATTTAGTTATGAGCTGCTTCATAAATAGGAAATAAGAAACTTGCTGATTTATCGCAGTGGAGCAGTTAAGGGAAAAGCCTGAATGAAGAAATGACAAGTGGAAGAATGTAATACATTCAGATATATGTAAGTATTGAATATTACATTAGCAATATAATATGAATATTGAAGCTCGGTATAATTTATTGGAGAAATGGCAGTGCCTAAAAGTGTTGCTGAGTCCAAGCTTGCTCAGTTCGCTTACACAACAGGCCAATGAATCCCCGAAACATGTTGAGGCAAGGAATATGACTATTTGGAAAGTAAGCTGACAGAGAAAATGACAGACTAATGTCTCAAAGTAAGCATCTTGTTACTGAATCTGGATGCCAGGTTCTTTTAGAGTCATAGAAAGAGAAGCAATGAGGAGCTAAAGTCAAAAGGCAGAATAGGGAGGGAGAGGCAGTGAGGAAGAAAAGTAAAAAGAGTCTTCAGTCTTGCAAAACATCTCCTGGAAGGGTCAGCCTTTGGAAGGGACATGTTAATCTCTTCTTTTTGTTGTAGCTATTCACGGGTGGGCAGGGGAGACTATCTCTCTATGAGCTGAACAAAGGCTTTTTAGTTTAACAACCAGGTAGTGGGCAGGGTCCTCTGAGGCAGGCCATTTTATGTATGATTGTAGTAACAAAAGAAACAAAAAGCAAGTCAAAGAAGCAGGATTGGTTTTTCCCTGCAACAAAAGGAGATAAGGAGTCAAAGTTTTGTGTGTGTGTATTTGTGTATTAATATATTTTTAAAGATTGGAAAGCACTGGAACATTTTATATGGTTATGGGAATGGTCCAGTGGAATGGGAGAGTTGAGGATATAAAAGGAAATAGAAAACGGAGCTAAATTCTTCAGGTTGTGAAACTGGATAAGATTCAGAGCATATGGATCAGAATTCGTCAGCCTTGGCCCTGTTGACATTTGGAACAAGGTAATTCTTTCATGGGAGCTATCCTGTACAACAAAGAATGGTTAGCATCATCCCTGGCCTTTACCCACTAGATACCAGAAGTACCCCACCCCCATGACAATTTTAAAAAATGTACCTTGAAGAGAGTTATGTGCACAGAATCATCTCTAGTTAAGAATAATTGATATAGAAGTATTGGTCTTTTAAAGAAAGGCTTTGGGTTCTTTACCTAGAGGGAAGAAATAGAACATAAGCATGTAGATGGGTTTGTAGATTAGTTGGTAATAAAAGTAATTTTCTTCTCATGATTTTACCCTTCTCAATGAAATGAGTCAGGGTTATGTGGTTGGTCAAAGGGTTGAGAGTGACAAAGTTAAAAAGTCATTTTTGTAGAACGGGAAATAAAGGTTCTAAGAAAAATCAAAGATTTCTAGTGAGCAGTGGGAGGGCTACAGACTATTTTTGTTGCAGAAATTTTACTAGAGAGGCTTTAGACCAAAGAGACCAGACAGGAAAATGGAGGACAGTACCAAGATACTTTTTGATTTATTTCTAAAAATGGTAGATAAGATCCTGTCTCGATCTTACTTGGTCATGAGCATTTAAAGCTGTTAACTTCTTGAAACTTTTTGACTTTTCCATTACACCATATTTTCTTGCTTTTCCTTCTACTTCTGTAGCCATTCTTTTTTCAGTCAGATTTACAATTATCTTCCATCTGTTCCTTAATTTTCAGCAATTTCTAGGTTTATGACTTAAGCCCTCTATATTCTTACTGTTAACTGCTCTCCCTAAGCACTCTTTCTACTCAGGACTCTATTACCACTGTTTTTTTAAATCCCAACGCTTTTTTATCTAAATTAGATTTTGACCCTGAATTTCAGATACAATGGGTCTAGCTGTTTCCTGGGACATTTTCATAATATTTATCATATAGTTCTTTAAAAAACAACATGCCCCAAACCAAGTTTCTCCATTCATAACCTGCTTCTTTGTTCCTTTTCTTCCTCCAACTTAACAGAAGTCCCCGGTTGATTTATGATTCCCATCTTGGTAATTGGGTCTGCAGTCCCTGCATATTGATTGGCATGGGTATATCCCTCTTGCCTCACATTAGTCAATAGTCTTGTTTATATTACTCTTACGTCATGAATTCTTCCATATCTCCATATTTCTGGCTTCATGTCACTGCTCTTTTCTCTGTACACTGAAGTACTTGGAGTTGAAGTTTCCCAAAGATACTTTTCTCATCTTTAAGCTTTTGCATGTGTTTCTCCAAACCCTTGAAATGCTTTTGCCTTCATCATCTTTGCTACATAAACTCCTAGTCGTGTTTCAGACTTCATTAGACAAAAAAATAAGGGTATGCTAGTTTTACAAATTGAAAATGAGATCCCAGAGAAAAGAAACTGAGCTCAGAAATGGGCATATACTCAGAGGGCATGTAGTAAATCAGATAAACTCAGTTTTGAAATTCACATCCTCATCAGCATGAGACTGCAGAGAAACCTTAAGATTCATCCAAGTTAGGAAGTAAAATAGGAGACAGGGGTACATCTTAAATGTACCACTCAACTGAGGAGTAAAGAGAAGAAGCTATAAGAAAAATTGCTTGTTTTGTCTTGATTCTGAATGGAGGCAGGTAGGAAGTAACCACTTGATGGTCAGACATTTTAGATTTGCAGCTCAAATACATAACGTAGTTCTGTCTGAAAAAACTAGAGCTAAGAACTAAAAAGCCTCTTGATGAAAGTGAAAGAGGAGAATGAAAAAGTTGGCTTAAAGCTCAACATTCAGAAAATGAAGATCATGGCATCTGGTCCCATCACTTCATAGGAAATAGATGGGGAAACAGTGTCAGACTTTATTTTTGGGGGCTCTAAAATCACTGCAGATGATGACTGCAGCCATGAAATTAAAAGACGCTTACTCCTTGGAAGAAAAGTTATGACCAACCTAGTTAGCATATTGAAAAGCAGAGACATCATTTTGCCAACAAAGGTCCATCTAGTCAAGGCTATGGTTTTTCCAGTGGTCATGTATGGATGTGAGAGTTGGACTGTGAAGAGGGCTGAGCACCAAAGAATTGATGCTTTTGAACTGTGGTGTTAGAGAAGACACTTGAGAGTCCCTTGGACTGCAAGGAGATCAGCCCTGGGATTTCTTTGGAAAGAATGATGCTAAAGCTGAAACTCCAGTACTTTGGCCACCTCATGTGAAGAGTTGACTCATTGGAAAAGACTGATGCTGGGAGGGATTGAGGGCAGGAGGAGAAGGGGACGCCAGAGGATGAGATGGCTGGATGGCATCACTGACTTGATGGATGTGAGTCTGAGTGAACTCTGGGAGTTGGTGATGGACAGGGAGGCCTGGCGTGCTGCGATTCATGGGGTTGCAAAGAGTCGGACAGGACTGAGCGACTGAACTGAGAATATAAAGTAGTTCTAGATTGTTAATCATCACAGGTGTCTGGCATAAGCATGCCTATATCCTCTCTGGAGGAACTTATTTCAGAGGTTGAAAAACTCTTCTGTACTGGGCTGGGTAGTAAGTATTTTCTGCCTTTCAAGCTACTTAGAATTTCGGTTCTTGTATCCTGTACTTTGCTTCATGGTTTTTTGTTTTGTTTTTAAATGTAGCCATTTATTGTAAAAACTGTTCTTAGCTAGAGGGCTCTACATAAAACAGACTACAGGCCAAATTTGGCCCATTGATGTAGAATGGCTTCATTCTAATATTATTGGAATGTAATATTCCTCCAAATATTCCCATAAGTATTTTCTAGAGAAATTAAGTGATCAGAGGAAAAAATTGACTAAGCAGGCAAGGAAATAAGTTACCAAGTGTATTATTGTAGCCAAAATGACAGCAGAAAGAGACCCATAGGTCCTTTGAATGCTGCAATTATCAAAGCACAGAATAACAGTCACAGAATATAAATGTTTACATGGTTTAATTAACGAATGATGAGGTTCAAAATATGTGAAAGGGAAAATTAACAGTTCAGATTTGAAAAAAATAAAGGAACAAAGCTCCTATAAGAAGTGAAAGTTTATTTGAGGTTAAGAACTCAATGGTTGGATTTAATAGCAGGTGAGACAAAGTTGATGAGACACTGAGGATTTGTAAATTAAAAGAGAGGTCAGTAGAAATTACCCAGGATAAAGCACAGAGTGAAAGGGAAGGTATGAAAGAGGTTCAGGAAATGGAGTTAGAATGTACAGATCTAATTAGAGTTCCAGAAAAAGCAGGGAAAGAATGGGCAGAGGCAATACATGAAGAGAGATCAGTACAATTCAGTCTCTCAGTCGTGACCGACTCTTTGCGACCCCATGAACTGCAGCATGCCAGGCCTCCCTGTCCATCACCAACTCCCGGAGTCCACCCAAACCCATGTCCATCGAGTCGGTGATGCCATCCAACCATCTCATCCTCTCGTCCCCTTTTCCTCCTGCCCTCAGTCTTTCCCAGCATCAGAGTCTTTTTCCAATGAGTCAGCTCTTCGCATGAGGGGGCCAAAGTATTGGAGTTTCAGCTTTAACATCAGTCCTTCCAATGAACACCCAGGACTGATCTCCTTTAGAATGGACTGGTTGGATCTCCTTGCAGTCCAAGGGATTCTCAAGAGTCTTCTCCAACACCACAGTTCAAAAGCATCAATTCTTCAGCGCTCAGCTTTCTTTATAGTCCAACTCTCACATCCATATATGACCACTGGAAAAACTATAGCATTGTCGAGATGGACCTTTGTTGACAAAGTAATGTCTCTGCTTTATAATATGCTGTGTAGGTTGGTCATAACTTTCCTTCCAAGGAGTAAGCGTCTTTTAATTTCATGGCTGCAATTGCTATCTGCAGTGATTCTGGAGCCCAGAAAAATCAAGTCAGCCACTGTTTCCACTCCCCATCTATTTGCCATGAAGTGATGGGATCGGATGGCATGATCTTAGTTTTCTAAATATTGAGCTTTAAGCCAACTTTTTCCCTCTCCTCTTTCACTTTCATCAAGAGGCTCTTTAGTTCTTCTTCACTTTCTGCCATAAGGGTTATAGGGCTAAGAAATTTCTACAAATCATGAAATATGAATTTAATAAGTCAAGCTTTGCAGGAATGTGAGGCTTATTTTAGGAAATGTTAGGAAACCAATTGGCCACATTTAGAGGTCAGAAGAGAAAAATATAAACAATGCATAGAGCAATAGCATTTGATAAGCTAATATTTATGATTTAGAAAAATGAAATTGTAAAATACATATAAATTTCTGTAATGTGAATAAAAATTTCTGCCAAGGAACCTGAATTTAACATCATACATAATATTAAAAATTTGAAAGCATTTATTTAAAGAATAAGATGAAATTAATAGTTATTTTGAAAACCTTGGAAATTAAAAAAATGAATTATTAGAATTATTATTAGACTGTAGATATTTGTTACTGGATACAAAAATCAGTGTCTAAAAATCTGTTTGCATTTCGTCCAGCAAAATTAAATTTTAAAATGAAACTTTAAAAAATGCTAGTATTTTATAATAGCGTTAAGAAATATGAAGGAAGAAATATGAAGGAGAGCTTCCCTGGTGGCTCAGTGGTAAAGAATCCCTCTGCCAGTGTAGGAGACTTGGGTTTAATCCCTAATCCAGGAAGATCCCACATGCATAGAACAGCTAAGCCCATGTGCCACAAATGTTGAACCTGTGCTTTAATGCCCTGGAGCTACAACTACTGAGCACCTACCACTACTGAACTCTCATGCTGCAACTGCTGAAGTCTTGTGCCCTAGAGCCTGTGCTGTGCAACAAGATAAACCACCACAAAGAGAAGCCTGGGCACCAAAACTAGAGAGTAGCCCCCACTCGCTGCAACTAGAGAAAAGCCTACACAGCAACAAAGACCCAGCACAGCCAAAAATAGATAATGAAAGAAATATGAAGGAACTAGGACTTGGTCATAACAAACCTGTACAAGATCCTTGGGAGAACATTATAAACTTTATTAAAAAGTTATTAAATGATCTAAATAGAGATGCTATCTTTATGGACTGCAAGAGTTACTATTGTAAAGACAGTTACTACTGTAAAGACAGTCCTCAACATCTTGACCTGTAAATTTTTTGCAATCCCTAATGTTTTTCCCCTCTCTCCCTCTCTATTGGAGGAACTGATTCCAAAATTTATATAGAAGTGCAAAAAGCTTATAGTAGCAAATACACTTTCAAAAGAAAAAGCACAGGGTTGTCTTGCTCTACCAGATATCAAGGGCTTTTTTTTTTTTTAAATAAAATAAATGATAAAAAATATTTTTAAATAATTAAAACAATGAAGTATAGGTTATGCATATGTAAATAATCTGAGAGAACAGGGAACCAAGAATTTGCTCATATATAGAAACGAGATGTATGTCACAGGTGGCTGTATTGTAGAACAAAGAGGAAAGAATGCACTAAATAATGATGCTGAGTCAAAAATATACTCTTATGGGGAAAAAAAGAAATTTGATGTATGCCTCAAACTGTATTTGCCTTAACTTTAAGTGGAGGAGAAACCTAAATGTGAAAGACAAAACAATAAAACTTTTCTGAGAAAGATATTTCAATGATGGAAGTGCAGGGAAGGCTTTTTCCCATAAATATATAAACCTAAAGTTGTTGATCGGAGAAGGCAGTGGCACCCTACTCCAGTACTCTTGCCTGGAAAATCCCTTGGACGGAGCAGCCTGGTAGGCTGCAGTCCATGGGGTCTCGAAGAGTCGGACACGACTGAGTGACTTCACTTTCACTTTTCACTTTCCTGCATTGGAGAAGGAAATGGCAACCCACTCCAGTGTTCTTGCCTGGAGAATCCCAGGGACGGGGGAGCCTGGTGGGCTGCTGTCTATGGGGTCGCACAGAGTCGGACACGACTGAAGCGACTTAGCAGCAGCAACAGCAAAGTTGTTGATGCACTTTATATCATTAAAAATAAGTATATTTATTAAAGTATACCATATGCTTAAAGCTCAACATTCAGAAAACAAAGATCATGGCATCCGGTCACATCACCTCCTGGGAACTAGATGGGGAAACAGTGGAAACAGTGTCAGACTTTATTTCTTTGGGCTCCAAAATCACTGCAGATGGTGACTGCAGCCATGAAATTAAAAGACGCTTACTCCTTGGAAGGAAAGTTATGGCCAACCTAGATAGCATATTGAAAAGCAGAGACATTACTTTGGCAACACAGGTCCGTCTAGTCAAGGTTTTTCCAGTGGTCATGTATGGATGTGAGAGTTGGACTGTGAAGAAGGCTGAGCGCAGAAGAATTGATGCTTTTGAACTGTGGTGTTGGAGAAGACTCTTGAGAGTCCCTTGGACTGCAAGGAGATCCAACCAGTCCATTCTGAAGGAGATCAGCCCTGGGATTTCTTTGGAAGGAATGATGCTAAAGCTGAAACTCCAGTACTTTGGCCACTCATGCGAAGAGTTGACTCATTGGAAAAGACTGATGCTGGGAGGGATTGGGGGCAAGAGGAGAAGGGGACGACAGAGGATGAGATGTCTGGATGGCATCACTGACTCGATGGACGTGAGTCTGAGTGAACTGTGGGAATTGGTGATGGACAGGGAGGCCTGGCGTGCTGCGATTCATGGGGTCGCAAAGAGTCGGACACGACTGAGCGACTGAACTGAACTGATACCATATGGGAGGTAAAAATAATTTACAAGTTGAGAGTATATATTTTGGAATATATACAGCCAAAAATAATTATTTAGAATGTATAGAGAATTCTTATGACTCAATAGGCAAAGACAGAGAGCCTTATTAAAAAATGCTTAGATACGGTTTTACAAAAGAGAAAATCCCAGTGACTGAAAGAAGAATTTTAAAAATGTTTAACCTCATTATTAATTAGAAAGTTGTAAATTAAAACCACAATGAGAATTGTTTCATACTCACAATATTGTTTTATGTGCTCATTGTTTTCCTTTCTGTATCCCTGATTTCTACTCTTAATATTTACTTTGGAGATAATTTGCTCTTTTTCTTCTAGCTTCCTAAGGTAGAAACATACTGTTCACTAGTTAACCTTTCTTCTTTTTCCTTTACAGACATTTAAAGCTATAAATTTCTCTCTAAGCACTGCTTTAACTGCATCTGACAAATTTTGATCTGTTGTGTTTTTATTATTCAGTCTGAAATATTTTATAATTTCCCTTGTGATTTCTTCTTTGACTCATAGATTCCTTAGAAGTATGTTTTAAAGATTTCTAAGTGTCAGGTGAGTGTAATCTCCTCAGTTCTGTCTCGTCACAACAAAGATTTGAATCGATGGACATTAAAGCCCTCGGTGCATCACAGCTCTTGGACAGACCGTGTTATAGCTCTCGCGTCTCCAACAGACCATGTTATAGCTCTTAGACAGATCAGTGTTACAGCTCCGTGTTACAGCTCAGTTTTATTTAGAAAATAGCAGGAAAATACATGCTTGAGGCGTGAGGGAATGCCGACCCAAAGAGAATAGAGAGCCCCAGCCCTCTGGCTCCTCTTCATATGTTTTTTCCTCCGCCCTGGGCCTGCCCTATGTAAATTGGGCTAGCCAGGAGTGCTGTTTGTTTACCTGAGGTCCTCACTCCGGTCCTCGGACCTTCCTTTGACCTTTCTTTGTTATATTTTTGCGGGCTTTTCCCTTCCTTGTCTTTTAGCCACCACCATTTTGGACTCCTGTTTCCTATTCTAACTACCTAACACTAAGTATCTGGGGGATTAAATAATTTTTTTTAATGTGGTAAAATACCAATAACCAGCTTACCAAAATACAATACCAATTGTATTTTTAAAGATACAATTCAGTGTTGGGGATTTTTCAGATACCTTTCATTTATTGACTTTTAATTTAATTCCTTTAAAATCAGAGAATGTTTTGTTTAGATTTCAGTCTTTTAAAATTTATTGAGACTTATTTTATGGCCCAGCATATGGTTTATCTTGGTGGAAATTTATGTATACTTGGAAATAATTTATAATATGCAGGTTTTAGGTATAATCTATAAATATCAATTAGGCCAGGTTGTTATCTGATAGGGCTGTTCAAATCTTATATATCCTGTAGATGTTTTGTTTTTTTCTTGTATAAATTACTGAGAGAGGGATATTAAAATCTTTAGTTATGCTTAACATTTATTTCTTCCTTTAGAGCTGTCAGTTTTTGCTACATAAATTTTGTAATTCTATTATGAAATACATATATGCATATGATGCAGGGAGCTTCCCTGGTGACTCAGAGGGTAAAGAATCTGCCTGCAATGCAGGAGACCCAGGTTTGATCCCTGGGTTGGGAAGATCCCCTAGAGACGGAAATGGCAACTCACTCCAGTATACTTGACTGGAGAATTCCAGGGACAGAAGAGCCTGCAGTCCATGGGGTTGCAGAGAGTTGGACACAACTGAGCAACCAACAGTTTCACATTCATGTATATGATGTATGTATGTACATCTGTTATGAGATGCAATATGCATATATTGTTATGTATTATTGATGAATTGATTAATCATTATGAAAAATGCCTCTTAATTTCTTGTAATACTGTATCTTGAAGCTGATGTTGAAGCCAAAGTTACCAGCTTTCTTTCATCTTTTCACTTTCAACCTATTAGTGCCTTTATTTTTATTCATTCCATTTATTTTGCCACACCAGGTGGCTTGCAGGATCTTAGTTCCCCAACCAAGGATCAAACCTGGGCCCTGGCAGTGAAAGTGCTGAGTCCTAGCCCCTGGATCACCAGTGAATTCCTTGATTAGTGCCTTTATTTTAAAGGAGGATTTCTTGTAGACATCATATAATTGGGTCTTATTAGTTTTAATATTTTTATTTCCTTTTAACTTCTTTTGTGACCTCTTTGAGCTGATTAAACATTTTGTAATATTACATTTTATTTTCTCTTGCCTTCTTAGTTATGCTTCTTTAAATATTATTTTTTAGTGATTACTCTAGTGCTAATAACATGCCTCCTTAACTTAGCTTCCCTGGTGGCTCAGACAGTAAAGCATCTGCCTGCAGTGCGGGAGACCCGGGTTTGATCACTGGATTGGGAAGATCCCCTGGAAAGAAATAGCAACCCATTCCAGTACTCTTTCCTGGAAAATTCCATGGACGGAGGAGCATGGTAGGCTACAGTCCATGGGGTCGCAGAGAGTCGGACACGACTGAGAGTCTTTACGTTCTTTCTTTAACTTTTCAAGATCTACTTAAAGACAGTATTATATCACTTCACACTTTTCACTTCTCATCTGACATTTAGTACTTCTTGGCTTATAAATATGGTTTGTAATTCCAAAAATATGATTCTACTGCCTTTGTGCTAGTGTTGTCATATCCTTTTACATGTGTTCTAAATCCCATTTTAAAGTATTATACTTTTGCTTTAAACCAACAGTTGTCTTTTAAGGAAATTGTGGAAAGAAAATCATAGTCTTTTATATTTACTCTTTCTGTTTCCTTTTATTTTTCAAGTTTCTATATGATTTCTCTTTCTACTTGAAGAATATTTTTTAGCATTTCTTATAGTGTATATCTGATAATAATACATCTCAGCTTTCATTTACTGATAATGTATTTATTTGATTCTAATTTTTTAATGTCTTCAGTAGATACAGAATCTGGATTGACAGTCTTTTGGCATTTTAAGATGATATTCCATTGTCTTCTTTACTATACAGTTTCTAATGAGAAGTCAAGTATTATTTGTATTGTTGTTCTAGTATATTTCTTAATCTGTCCTCCCCTCATCCTCTGTCCCTGGCTACTTTCAAGATTTCTAGCGTACTACCGATTTTTCAGCAGTTTTGCTGTGATGTGTTTCAGAGTGATTTTCTTTGAATTCATCCAATTATAGGACAACTGAAATTCATGGACTAATAATTTGATGCTTTTCTTCAAACCTGGGGAAATTTCAGCTGTTGTTTCTTTGTACTTTTAATCTTACTACTTTTATTAGGGAATTTTTATTACATGTATGTTACACCATTCAGTAGTTTCACAGACTCCTGAAGTTTTTTCTGTTTTCTTACGTATATTTTGTCTGTTTTATAGATTAAATTGTTCTACAAATCTGTCTTCATTTTAATTAATGCCATCTTTGTTCTTTTCTTAAGCACATCCAAGGGCAAAGTTTTTGGTTATGTAATTTATATTTTTGTTGTCAGTTCACTTCAGTCGCTCAGTTGTGTCCAACTCTTTGTGACCCCAAGGACTACAGCAGGCCAGGCCTCTCTATCCATCGCCAAATCCCAGAGTCTACTCAAACTCATGTCCATGGAGTCGGTGATGCCATCCAACCATCTCATCCTCTGTCATCCCCTTCTCCTCTAGCCTTCAATCTTTCCCAGCATCAGGGTCTTTTCCATTGAGTTAGTTCTTTGCATCAGGAGGCCAGAGTTTTGGAGTTTCAGCTTTAGCATCAGTCCTTCCAATGAATATTCAGGACTGATTTCCTTTAGGGATGGACTGGTTGGATCTCCTTGCAATCCAAGGGACTCTCAAGAGACTTCTCCAACACCACAGTTCAAAAGCATCAGTTCTTCGGCACTCAGCTTTCTTTATAGGCCAACTCTCACTTCCATACATGACTACTGGAAAAACCATAACTTTTACTAGATGGACCTTTGTTGGCAAAGTAATGTCTCTGCTTTTTAATATGCTGTGTATGTTGGTCATAACTTTTCTTCTAAGGAGTAAGCATCTTTTAATTTCATGGCTGCAATCACCATCTGCAGTGATTTTGGAGCCCCCCAAATAAAGTCTCTCACTGTTTCCATTGTTTCCCCATCTATATGCCATGAAGTAATGGGACCAGATGCCATGATCTTCGTTTTCTGAATGTTGAACTTTAAGCCAACTTTTTCCCTCTCCTCTTTCACTTTCATCAAGAGGCTCTTTAGTTCCTCTTCACTTTCTGCCATAACAGTGGTGTCATCTGCATATCTGAGCTTATTGATATTTCTCCCGGCAATCTTGATTCCAGCTTGTGCTTCACTCAACCCAGTGTTTCTCATGATGTACTCTGCATAGAAGTTAAATAAGCAGGGTGACAATATACAGCCTTGACATACTCCTTTCCTGATTTGGAACCAGTCTGTTGTTCCATGTCCAGTTCTAACTGTTGCTTCCTGACATGCATACAGATTTCTAAGGAGGCAGGTCAGGTGGTCTGGTATTCCCATCTCTTTAAGAATGTTCCACAGTTTGTTGTGATTCACACAGTCAAAGGCTTTGGCGTAGTCAGTAAAGCAGAAATAGTGTTTTTCTGGAACTCTCTTGCTTTTTTGATGATCCAACGGATGTTGGCAATTTGATCTCTGGTTCCTCTGCCTTTTCTAAATCCAACTTGAACATCAGAAATTTCATGGCTCACGTACTGTTGAAGCCTGGCTTGGAGAATTTTTAGCATTACTTTACTAGCATGTGAGATGAGTGCAATTGTGCGGTAGTTTGAACATTCTTTGGCATTGCCTTTCTTTGGGATTGGAATGAAAACTGACCTTTTCCAGTCCTGTGGCCACTGCTGAGTTTTCCAAATTTGCGGGCATATTGAGTGGAGCACTTCACAGTATTATCTTTTAGGATTTGAAATAGCTCAACTGGAATTCCATCACTTCCACTTGCTTTGTTCCTAGTGATGCTTTCCAAGGTCCACTTGACTTCGCATTCCAGGATGTCTGGCTCTAGGTGAGTTATCACACCATCGTGATCATCTGGGTCATGAATATCTTTTTTGTATAATTCTTCTGTGTATTCTTGCCACCTCTTCTTAATATCTTCTGCTTCTGTTAGGTCCATACCATTTCTGTCCTTTATTGTGCCCATCTTTGCATGAAATGTTACCTTTGTATTTCTAATTTTCTTGAAGAGCTCTTTAATCTTTCCCATTCTGTTGTTTTCCTCTATTTCTTTGTACTGATCACTGAGAAGGGCTTTCTTATCTTTCCTTGCTATTCTTTGGAACTCTGCATTCAGGTGGGTATATCTTTCCTTTTCTCCTTTGTCTTTTCACTTCTCTTCTATTTGCAGCTATTTGTAAGGCTTCCTCAGACAAACATTTTGCCTTTTTGCATTTCTTTTCCTTAGGGATGGTCTTGATCCCTGTCTCCTGTACAGTGTCATGAACCTCTGTCTACAGCTCTTTAGGTACTCGCTCTAACAGATTTAATCACTTGAACCTTTGTCGCTTCCACTGCATAATCATAAGGGATTTGATTTAGGTCATACCTGAATGGCCTAGTGGTTTTCCCCACTTTCTTCAATTTAAGTTTGAGTTTGGCAATAAGGAGTTCATGGTCTGTGCCACAGTCAGCTCCCAGTCTTGTTTTTGCTGACAGTACAGAGCTTCTCCATCTTTGGTTGCAAAGAATATAATCCATCTTATTTTGGTATTGACCATCTGGTGATGTCCATGTGTAAAGTCTTCTCTCGTGTTGTTGGAAGAGGGTATTTGCTATGACCAGTGTGTTCTATTAGCCTTTGCCCTGCTTCATTTTTGTTGTAGTCTTACTTTTTTAGGTGCAGTTCCCTATCTCATCACTCATTAAGATCATCTTTTCCTTTAGTGCCTCAAAGATAACTCTATAATAGTTATTTTTAAGTCCCTATTGTAAAATCCAACGCTTGAAATATCTGGAAGACAATTTCTATTGACTTATTTTCTTGACTGTGTGTTACAATTGCCTGTTTTTTTTGTTTTTTTTTTTTTACATTTTAAATATTAAATGAGAAATGTCTTTTTACTAGACATTATAGATATTATCTGCTTATACTGTAGAGATTATAGATTGTCATCTTCGTCTGAGGAATGTTGATTCTTTTTTCTTATTGGTTGCCCAACTTAAAATGTTGTTGGCTTGATTTTACTCTTTGTTGGGCCAGATCTTTGAAAAACCTCTAACTTTATAGAATTTAACCTCTAAACTCTGTGCCCCCTTAAAATCTTGTCAAGTATTGGGTTACACCTCTGCTAGAGAATCTAGAGTAAGTCTTACTGTAGGGTGTGGGCCTTACTCTATAGCATGGCCTAAATTTAAAGTGTATCTCAACTGGATCCCTTGCATGTTGATGAGTGGTTAACAAGGGGTCTCCATTCTCAATTGGGTCTATATGTCATCATCTTCCAACACTACTGGCCTTTAATATATGTCTTTAGCTCAGTTTCACTGCAGGCATTTTTGGATATGTCTTAGGGAGTCTTATATTGGTTTTCAGTTATTTTCATTGGGAGAAATAGGCTTGTATCAGCTCCTCTATCATATAAAGAAGTATAAGATCATAACTCTTACATCATAAAGTTAGTCTGACAGAATTCAGTCTTTGTAAAGAATAGTGCAGTAGGAACTCAGATACTACAGTTAGTGCTAGATTAAATTGTTACAACCATCTTTTTTTTTTCCCCTTTGGCCTGGTTTTGAACTTTATCTAAATGTTACCATACAGTATACTTTTTTTTTTTTTTTAACTTTTTATTGGAGTATAGTTAATTAACAATATTGTGATAGTTTCAGGTGGACAGCAAAAGGACTCTGCCATACATATGCATGTATCCTTTCTTCCCCAAGTTCCCCTCTCACGCAAGCTGCCAGATAGCATTGAGCACAATTCCTTGTGCTATGCAGTAGGTCCTTGTTGGTTATCCATTTAAAATATAGCAGTGTGTAGATGCCCATCCCAAACTCCCTAACTATCCCTTCCCCTGTCCTTCACCCCAGCAACTCTAAGTTTATTCCCTAAATCTGTGGAACACATTCTTCCTGAGTTCAGTTTCTGTCTTGTTTCTCATTCAATCATCCATTCATTTGTTCATTCATTACAGATACCTGAGCACCTGTGAGGTGTCAAGTATACTGGTAGGCACTTTGTATACAGTGTTGAGTTAAATAAAAAGTCCCTGCTGTTGTGGCATTTACAGGCCTAAGGTCCTTTATGTTTCCCCTGTTTGTTGAACTTGGACTAGGAACCTCTTTTGTATGTTCAGTTTAAGGTGTGGACTAGTCAGCCCTACAACTGACTCATATCTTGCCTTTTCCTGGGACTCTGCTTGATTTCCTTTTCAGGTTTCTGTGACAGAGAAATATTTTTACAACTGCTCAAACAGTGGTTGAAAAGTTGTCCCCTTATAATTTCTGTCAAACTTTTCATCCCTTGATGCAGGCAAGAGCTTAGTCTTGGTTTTTAGGCAGTATTGGGAAGTGTACAAAATCAAAATAGAATAGGTAGCCCAGCTAGCAAAGGTAGCCAGTTGACTTGAAGCAGGAAAACGGAGAAAAGAGAGGTGAGGACAGAAAGTAGCCACTGGTGCTGGAAATGGGTGAACTATCTCAAGAAAATGTTAAAACCTTGTGATTATTGCTAAGGACAATGATGAAAATCTTGTGTTTTAAAAAAGTGGAGTGAAGAATGACCAAGAACACTAAAATAATTTATGTCAATAAATGAAAAACAAATCAGTTTCTAAAGTATCTCCTTCAAAGATAATGTTAAAGCTAGCTATTACAATGAAACATGTAGTTTATAAAATTCTACATATAAAATTCTGACCTATTCCTTCTTTGATGGAATTGCAGTCATGTGTAACACAGATGTACTTTTTAATATCTTGATAAAAGATAATTTATGAAAAATATAGTTTGTAATTTTTAAATGACTTTCTTGAGTAAAGAAAAGTTGCTCAACCTTTTGATTGATTGGTCTAAGAAGACATAACTGTGTCTTCTGTAATGCAGTGAAGTCAAAAATTACTTGGGAATTGGTTCTAGAGTCCTTTTTAAGTTGAAAATTGGGTATGGCCAAAATACTCTTAAAATTCCCTTTAACCAGTTGTAAAGTATGTATGTGGTTTTAAGCACAACCTCATGTCATAATATGCATATGTAAAGTTATTATCTGTATGATAATGTAGCAGGATCATATTTATAAAATACTCAAGTGTTTCACTGTCAGAAGCACTGGAGCAAATTTATGAAGATTCTAACTTGGTGGCTCTTTCTGTTCATGGTCATCTTTTTCATAAGAGCTGATTTTTCGATTTAGTTAGTGTTTCTCTATGGTTCTCAACTTTTTTTAAAAAAACATGGTGATGGTGCTCAGTGAGACTATACTTGTTTGGATGGGCACTTTACCTTTTAATCCTTTTTTTGGCAGCACTGCATGGCTTGTAATATTTTCCCAGCCAAGGATCCAACCAGGGCTCCCAGCAGTGGAAGTGCAGAATCCTAACTACTGAACCACCAGGGGATTCCCTGAACACTTTATCTTTTCATGGTCAAGGCATTATTAAAATGTATATATCCTTTTGTTGTGTTTTTCTTTATGTGAGATAACATTTTAGGGCTTTAAGTTCTCCAGTGCGTGCATATGTTCTTTGAGTAGAATGGTTGTTGCATTAAAAAATAATAATTTGAAAAAAGTTTCTGTTGTTGAACAAGTAAAATCAAATTTCTGTAAGTTAAATATCAATATTGTTTTAATGTACTGAAGCTAAAGATTGGGTAGATGGGATGTGAGCAGATTGTGAAGTGTCTTAAAAGCTATGTAGAAACTTAGAATAAGGAGCGGTTGCACTTCTTATAAAGAAAAGTAGTATGATCAAAATATGGTTTAATAAGGTTTTAATCTCACAGAGGCATTAGTTTAGGTCAGAGTAGGGGAGGGCAGAGGATGAGTTACAATTCATTAATTGTAATCCAGGGATGAAATGAAGTGCTGAACCAAAGGGATACCATTTATTTTTTTTTTCAACAAATATTCATTAATAGCCAGTTATGTTCCAGGCTTTGCGAGAATTGAAGATTAAGATACTATTTCCATGATCTTTTGGTACAGAAGATTTACTAACCAGGATGTAACACAATGATGCTAATGATTGATAAAATGTACTACATTTAACTTTTTGTCTCTTACAAAAGACACCATAAGAGAGTGAAAAGGCAAGGTTCAGAGTAGGGGAAAAACCATTTAAAACATCTTTTAAAGAACTCTTAAAAGTCAGTGAGAAGGACAACTGTATAGGAAAATGAGCAGTAGAATTAAACAGTCCTACCACAAAGAAAAAGCTATCCAAATAACTTGTAAAAAGATTTTCATCATTATTAGTCATCAGAGAAATACAAATTAAAATCACAATCAGATAACATATCTACCAGAGTGGCTAAATATTTAAATTTTTAAGTTTGGGGGATAATTATAGATTCATAAGAAGTTAGAAAAATAGTTCAGAGAGGTCCACTGTACGCTTCATCTAGATAACCGTGAAAGGTTATCATCTTAGATAATTATATCTAATATATTAGATAAACCATAATTAAAGCACAATATTAAAACCAGGAAATTGATGTACATTATCACAATGATAATATGTATGTATAGTTCTGTGTCATTTTATCACATGTTGATTCACATAACTACCCTCAAAGTCAAGGCACTGAATTGTTTTTTCAGCACAAAGATCTCCCTTGTGTTCAAAAAAAAAAAAAAAAAAAAGATCTACCTTCTGCTATTAAATTTACACCCATCTGCTCCCTTCTGCTATTCCTAATCCTTGGTAGCCACTAATCTGTTCTCTCTCTCTGCAATGTTGTCATTTTGAGAATGTTACATAAATGAAATTGTATAGCATGTTACCCTTTGAGACTGACATTTTTTTCAGTCATAATGCCCTTGAGGTCCATTCAAAATGTTTATATCCATAGTTTCATCCTTTTCAAAAGGACTAAATTTTTAAAAACTGACAATCCCAAGTGTTGATGAGAATGTAGAGCAATATGAACTTACATATTGCTAGTTGGAATATAAATAGGCACAACCACTATGAAAGTGTATTTGCCAATTTCTACTAAAGTTGAAGTGCACCACCTAATTCAGCAATTCCACTCCTAGTAAATACTTAATAAAAATATATGTCATGTCTGCTGTCATAAATCACAGGAATATTTTTTTTTGGGGTCTAGCTCCTAAAGTAAAGGGAATAAAAGCAAAAATAAACAAATGGAACCTTATTAAACTTAAACAATTTTTGCACAGCAAAGGAAATCTTCAACAAAAGGGAATGACAACCTACCAACAGAGAGAGATAATATGCAAATTATATGACCAGTAAAGGGTTAATACCCAACATGTATAAATAGCTCATATAACTCAATTAAAAAAAAAAAAAGACTAAAAAATTGGTCAAAGAACTGAAGAGACATTTTTCCTGAGGACAGGTGGCCAACAGGCACATGAAAAGATGCTCAGCATGATTAATCATCAGGGAAATGCAAGTCAAAACCACAATGGGATATCACCTCACATCTGTCAAAATGACTCTCATCCAAAAGAACACAAATAACAAATGTTGGTGAGGGTATGGAGAAAAGGGAACCCTCCATGCTGTTGGTTGGAATGTAGATTGGTGCAGCCACTGTGCAAAGCAGTATGGAGGTTTCTCAAAAATCTAAAAGTAGAACCACCATGTTACCTGACAATTCCAGTCCTGGGTATATATCTGAGAAAAAAACAAAAACACTTAATTTAACAAGATACACACACCCCAATGTTCATAGCAGCAATATTTATAAGTGCCAAAATATAGAAGCATCCAAAATGTGCATCAACAGATGAGTGGATAAAGATGTGATGTATGTGTTTATATGTGTTTATGTGCACACACAGAACAATGGAGTACTATGCAGCCACAAAAAGAACAAAATTTTGCCATTTGCGGCACTGTGGATGGACTTAGAGAGCATTATGCTAAATGAAGTAAGTCAGAGGAAGTATGATCTCATTTATATGTGGAATCTAAAAAACACAGCAAACTAGAGAATATAACAAAAAAGAAACATTCTCATGGATATAAGAACAAACTAGTGGTTACCAGCCTGAGAGGAAAGGAAGGATGGGCAATATAGAGGTGGGTTAGTAAGAAGTACAAACTATTGAGTATAGGATAAGCTTATCCTTGGTAGCTTGTACATATCCTTAGTATGTTGTACATATCCAAGGACTGTAACCAATGTTTTATAATAATTATAAATGGAATATAACCTTTAAGAATTGTGCACCACTGTGTTGTACCCCTATCACATAGAATTGTTCTTGTTGTTGTTTAGTTGCTCAGTTGTGTCCGATTCTTTGTGACCCCACGGACTTTAGCCCACGGGGCCCCTTTGTCCATGGGATTCTCCATGCAAGTATATTGGAGTGGGTTGCCATTTCCTACTCCAGGGGATCTTCCCGACCCAGGAATGGAACTGGCGTATCCTGGAAGTCTCTTGCATTGCAGGCACCTGGGGATAGCCTGTATAATATAGAATCAGATCAGATCAGATCAGATCAGTCACTCAGTCGTGTCCGACTCTTTGCGACCCCATGAATCGCAGCACGCCAGGCCTCCCTGTCCATCACCAACTCCCAGAGTTCACTGAGACTCACGTCCATCGAGTCAGTGATGCCATCCAGCCATCTCATCCTCTGTCGTCCCCTTCTTCTCCTGCCCCCAATCCCTCCCAGCATCAGAGTCTTTTCCAATGAGTCAACTCTTCACATGAGTGGCCAAAGTACTGGAGTTTCAGCGTTAGCATCATTCCTTCCCAAGAAATCCCAGGGCTGATCTCCTTGAGAATGGACTGGTTGGATCTCCTTGCAGTCCAAGGGACTCTCAAGAGTCTTCTCCAACACCACAGTTCAAAAGCATCAATTCTTCAGTGCTCAGCCTTCTTCACAGTCCAACTCTCACATCCATACATGACCACAGGAAAAACCATAGCCTTGACTAGACGAACCTTTGTTGGCAAAGTAATGTCTCTGCTTTTGAATATGCTATCTAGGTTGGTCATAACTTTCTTTCCAAGGAATAAGCGTCTTTTAATTTCATGGCTGTAGTCACCATCTGCAGTGATTTTGGAGCCCAGAAAAATAAAGTCTGATACTGTTTCCACTGTTTCCCCATCTATTTCCCATGAAGTGATGGGACCGGATATATAAATATATATATATTATATATATATATATATATAGAATATTATATATCAATTATTACTATTCAATCACCCAGTTGTGTCTGACTCCTTGCAACGCCATGGACTGTAGCATGCCAGACCTCCCTATCCTGCACCATCTTCCAAAGTTTGCCCAAGTTCATTTCCATTGCATCATTGATGCCATCCAGCCATCTCATCCTCTGATGCCCTCTTCTCTTTCTGGCCTCAATCATTCCCAGCATCAGGGACTTTTCCAATGAGTCAGTCGTTCACATCAGGTGACCAAAATACTGGAGCTTCAGCTTTAGCATCAGTCCTTCTAATGAGTATTTGGGGTAGATTTCCCTTAAGATTGACTCATTTGATCTCCTTGCAGCCCAGGGGACTCTCAGGAGTCTTCTCCAGCACCACAGTTCGAAGGCATCAGTTCTTTGGTGCTCTGCCTTCTATATGGTCCAGCTTTCACAATCACAAAATAAATGTCAATTATACTTCAGTTTAAAAGAAAAAGAGAAAGGGACTAACCTGGTGGTCCAGTGGTTAAGACTCCACACTTCTGCTGCAGGAGGCATGGATTCAATCCCTGATCTGGAAACTAAGATCCCGCATGCCATGTTACACAGCCAAAAAGAAGAGAGAGAGAAAAGAAATAAACCTATATTTTAAGAGTCCCAGATATAGAAAACAAACTTATGGTTACCAGGGGATAGGGCAGGGGGAGAGAGAAACTGGGAGGTTGGGACTGACATATATAGACTACTATATATAAAACAGATAACTAATAATAACCTGCTGTATAGCATAGGAAACTCTACTCAATACTCTATAATGACCTAAATGGGAAAAGAATCTTAAAAAAGTGAATACATGTATAACTGATTCACTTACTGTACACCTGAAAGTAATACAACATTGTAAATCAACTGTATGCCTATAACAATTTTTTAAAAAGAGGGAAAAAATATGTCTGTTGACCAAAGTAAGTGTTCTGTAAAAACAGTTATGGTAACATTTTTTATAATGACTATTGTCTGAAAAGGACCTGAATGCTCATCAACAGTAGAATGGATTTTTAAAAAATCATGGTTTGATCATTGCAGGGATGGACAAGCTTTTTCTGTAAAGAGCTATGTAGTAAATATTTTAGGCTTGGTGTGTCATACATTGACTATGGCAACTACTCAACCCTGCACTTGTAGCACTGGAGCCAGCCATGTGCAGTATATAAACAAATAGGTACTTAACAAAAACAAACTTGGCTTTTCGGGGCTGTAGTTTGCTGATCTCTGGTGTAGAGTCACAGACTATAAATGAATCTCGTAAAGATATTTTTGTGTAAAAGAAACCATATGTTGTGATTACTTTTTTATAAAATTGAAAGGCAAATGAATCTATAGAATTAAAGTCAGAGTGTTGGCTCTCTTTAGGAAGAAAGAGGGTAGTAATAGGAAGGTGCATGAAGGTACTTCTAGGGTGCTTAGTTATCTCTCTACCTAAATGGTGGTCCCACAGGTTCATTCACTTTTGACCCCTCATTGAGATATAAACTTATGATTTATGTCCTCAATAATGTGTATATATATCCAGCCAGTCCATACTAAAGGAGATCAGTCCTGTGTGTTCTTTGGAAGGAATGATGCTAAAGCTGAAACTCCAGTACTTTGGCCACCTCATGTGAAGAGTTGACTCATTGGAAAAGACTCTGATGCTGGGAGGGATTGGGGGCGGGAGGAGAAGGGGACAACAGAGGATGAGATGGCTGGATGGCATCACTGACTCGATGGACGTTGAGTCTGAGTGAACTCTGGGAGTTGGTGATGGACAGGGAGGCCTTGCATGCTGCGATTCATGGGGTGGCAAAGAGTCAGGCATGACTGAGCGACTGAACTGAACTGATATATATAAATTTGGGTGTGTTATACCTTAGTTAATTTTAAAAATTAAAAACAAAACAAACATATAATTTGTGTTCGTATCAGAACTGTGTTTATTCATTTTTGGCATGTGAGAAGCATACAATAAATGTTCACTGAAGTGAGTTGTTAATAGCAAGCTCTGTAGCAAGATAAGGGCCAGTGAAGAATAATAACTCTGAATTAGCTTCAAGAGTTTATTGAAGACATTTGGGAAAGTAATTTTGGTATGGGGGAAGTAATCATTTAAGACATTTTCATGGAAAAAAGATAGATCCTATTTTGAAAGGCTAACTGGATCTCCTAAATGGTGTGAACTGGCAAGTAGCTATTCATATTTGAATACAGAAGGAAAAGGTTGTTTGGTTAGCTATTAAGAGCAAGATGTCACAACTATTTTGTAATAAAGTTTAATTTGATTCATCAGACAAATTATTTTGTCTTTTACCTGTGTCCATTCTTTTTAGATGTTACGCTGTAAAAGGTTATGGACATATTAGCACTGAGTGATGTAGACATGATATAGGGTTTATTGGGGGAAAATAACCAGACGTAATACAATATAAGCAGCCCCTCAAACTCTTCCCCCCTCCCCCCATGGCTTTGGCCAGGCTTGGATAGTCTTCATGCACTATGGCCAAATGACCTTCCAGTAGAGAATGGCCTTTACCTTTGTAATGTTTTGCATATTTCTAGTCCAAGGCAAGGAAAATCTAAGTAAGTATGTAACGGAAATTAGAAGGTGGCCTAGGGACATGGATGGGCCCATTCTTCCTTAGAGCTAACAACTTAGACCTACTCAGCATCCTTGCTGCTAAGTTTATAAAAGGGGCTTGGAAATGAATCTTCAGATCCATCTAGATTTATCTTCCATCATATGTTTCCCCTATTAGAAAATGAGGTAGAAACTTCTTGGACTAGTATTAAAAGTCTACTGCTGCTGCTGCGGCTAAGTCGCTTAAGTCGTGTCCAACTGTGTGCAACACCATAGATGGCAGCCTACCAGGCTCCCCCATCCCTGGGTTTCTCCAGGAAGAACACTGGAGTGGGTTGCCATTTCCTTCTCCAATGCATGAAAGTAAAAAGTGAAAGTGAAGTCACTCAGTCGTGTCGGACTCTTAGCGACCCCATGGACTGCAGCCTACCAGGCTCCTCCGTTCATGGATTTTCCAGGCAAGAGTACTGGAGTGGGGTGCCATTGCCTTCTCCTAGCTTTCTCCAACTTCCTTATCAAGGCTTTTTGCCACTAGTTCTAAATAAATTCTCTCATTTATTTGAGTATCTTCTAATAAATGACTTTATTCCAAGCTTCTCATTTGTGCTCATAGTACCTAATTTAGGATTATTTTCCCTTTCTCTAAATTCTCATTTAAGGAGCTTCTTTTGTCTCATCTCCTCTGTGATGCCTCCTTTATGATCTCAATTCTTATACCAAATATTACACTTTTCATATACTGTCTAATATTATTTTTATTTGTACATTTCTTTCTCTCCATCTAACTGGTAAATTCCTTAAGGATAGGAAATGTGTATTAGATTACTTTGTAACCTCTATAATACCTTAATGGTCTTGTGTCTCAATGCTCGATAAGTAATTAATGATAAGAATGTATGTTCTTATAATATGTTTTAATTATAAAATGTTCCTAACATTTTAGGGTTCTTGATGCCACCTTTAGACTCTGAATATTAATTATTTTTAAGTGTAATGCTAGATTCTTTATTGGAACATCTTTTTTTATTCTGTTGCAATCAATTCCAGTTTTTAAAACTCATTTTTTTGAGATTGGTATCAATTATTGTCTGTTGGTTACTCTCTTAGCCAGTTTAGTAATTAGATTCCTCCATTTTACTTTAGCAAGAAGTTGAGAACTTTAAGAAGCTAAATCTCATTAGTAAAGAGCAATTTGAAAACCTAACACCTGAGCTTCCTTTTGAGCCAAACCAAGAAGTTCCTGTAGCAGCTTCACAGTCCAGGCAAGGTATGTAAGTCTGCTTTTCTGTAAGTGTCTAAATAATATTAAAGCAGTTCTAAATTGTTTTTAAAGTTTGCTGCTTTGTTATTTGTGGAAAACGTTTAGGTGTCTGATTAAAGACTAGAATTTTAAAACTCAGCTTTTATTTATCCTTTGATGAACTTCAAAACATTTTCAAGTCTTAAAAAATACAGATTGTAAATTTGGTAAGACAGCCATGTAGTAAATGGACATAGTTGAAATCCCATCTTACTCTTGATAAACAGGCAGAAAGGTGAACCAGGAGTTGTGTATTATATTACCAGATCATGCTCAAATCCAAATGCTTACTTAAAAAGTAAGCTTAATTGATTGGTTCTTTATGTGTCTTTCTTGATTTTAAGTTTGCTGGGAATCCTTCTCTTCGTGGAATAAGGAAACTTTTTCACTGACTTGCTGATTTCTTAAAATATACCATCAGTATAATTCTTTTGCTTTAAGGCCTTAGCTTTGTGTGAAAATGGAAATACATTTGGGAGATTCATAAATTGAATCTGACATTTTCAGATAAGTGTAACTGATTTTATTATAGTTTTTCTGGAAGGCAGATTAAAGAAAAACTTTTAATTTGGAAAACTTCAGACATATCCAAAAATAGAACAAATTGTATGATGAAACACCACGTGCCCATTATCTGCCTATGCATTAGCTACTTAATCATCTTGTAGCCAATTTTATTTCATCTTGACTCCACTCATTCTCTTTACCTCCCATTGGATTATTTTGAAGCAAACTCCTAATCATATTATTTATATTTTGTAATTTGTAAGTATTTTTGTATATATTATTAAAAAGAAAAGGACATCTATTTTAACACATAAATAACCCAGTACCATTATCATACTAAATAAAATTGTTAGTAAAATTCCTTAATATGAAATATCTAGTTGGTGTTCAAATTTTCTCATTCCTCACTCTAAAAAAAAGAAATCAGGATCCTTAAAAGTTCCAAACATTGCAGTATGTTGATATGTCTCTTTTAGTATATAGGTTCATACTGGTTTGTTTTTTTTTTCCCCTTGAACTTTATTGTTGTAGAAACTAGATTGTTTGCCCTGTATAGTATCTCACATTCTGGATTTTGCTGATTGCATCCCCATGGTCATCCAGCCATTTTCTGGTCCTGAATTTTCTTTAACTGTGATTTTGATACAGAGGCTTGAACAGACTGAGGCTCACATTTCTGTAAGAATATGTCATATATTGTTTTGAAAACTAGACCATGAGGCACATAATGCTTGATTCTTTCTTTTTGTTGGTGTTAGCTATTAACAGTCATTGCTTGTAGCTTTTGGTTCACATGGGGCTTCAAAATAGTGATAACTCTGTTTTCATAATTCTTTCTTAATTTAGTAGATTACGTCTGTAAAGAGAATTTCCGTTAATTGACTGTTTATCCTGAGATAGAGTTCTAACAGGAAAAGGAATAAATGCTTAATTCTTTGTTTTTGTTTACTGTTTCCAAAATAACAAGCTGGTTGTCTACATCCTTCTTTGGTGAGCAATGAGGATTCTTTTTGGTTTAGTGATTTAAAAATTTTAAATTTAATAATAATAATTTAAAAATTATCACTATGATCAAAACTACTAGAGTTCATCAATAAATTTGGTAGAGTTGCAGGATACAAAATTAATATATATATAGATATCAGTTGCATACTATCAACAAACTATCAGAAAGAGAAATTAAGGACCATCCCGTTTGCAATTACATTAAAAATAATAAAATACCTGTAAATAAGCCTGCCTACAGAGGTGGAAGACCTGTACTTGGAACTGTCAGAAACTGATGAAAGAAACTGAAGATGACAGAGACAGATGGAGAGATATACCATGTTCTTGGATTGGAAGAATTAATATTGTTAAAGTGAACATACTATTCAAGACAATGAACAGATTCAATGAAGTCCCTATCAAAATACCAATGACAAACTTCCGTGGTATTCCAGTGGTAAAGAATCTGCCTGCCAATGCAGGGGACACGGGTTTTGATCCCTGGTCCAGGAAGATTCCATATGCTGTGGGGCAACTAAGCCACTGCACCACAACTAATGAGCCTGATCTCTGGAATCCACAAGCTGCAACTTCTGAGCCCATGAGCCACAGCTCCCGAAGCCCTCACACCCTAGAGCCAGTGCTCCACAACAAAAGAAGCCACCACAATGACACACCCACACACCACAACTGGAGAGTATTAGCACCCACTCTTCACAACTAGAGAAAGCCCATGCACAGAAATGAAGACCAAGTGCAGGCCCCCTGCCCCTGCAAAAAAATGCCAATGGCATTTGTCACAGAACTAGAATAAATTGGAAGCCCGAAAGGTGCCAAATGATTATTTCTCAAGACTCTAAGCAGTCTTGAGAAAGAATAACAGTTGGAAGAATCAGAATCCCTAATTAAGACTATACTACAAATCATAGCAACCTAAGTGTCCATAAACAGATGAATAAATAAAGAAAATATACATATAGATAGTTCAATTCAGGTCAGTTGCTCAATCGTGTCCGACTCTTTGCGACCCCATGAACCACAGCACGCCAGGCCTCCCTGTCCATCACCAACCCCCAGAGTCCACCCAAACCCATGTCCATCGAGTCGATGATGCCATCCAACCATCTCATCCTCTGTCGTCCCCTTCTCCTCCTGCCCTCAATCTTTCCCAGCATCAGGGTCTTTTCCAATGAGTCAGCTCTTCGCATCAGGTGGCCAAAGTATTGTAGTTTCAGCCTCAACATCATTCCTTCCAGTGAACACCCAGGACTGATCTCCTTTAGGATGGCCATGAAAAAAGAACAGAGTTTTGCGATTTGCAGCAACATGGATAGACCTGGAGGGCATTATACTACATGGAATAAATCAGACAAAGACAAATACTCTATGATATGTCTTATATGTGGAATCTAAAAAATACAACAAACTAGTGAATTATAACAAAACAAGAAACAGACTCACAGATACAGAGAACAAACTAGTGTTTGCCAGTGGGGAGAATGAATGGGGATATTATGAGGTTAGGGGATTAGGAGGTATAAACTATTATGTGTGATATAGGCTACAAGGGTATAGTGTATAATATGGGGAATATAGCCAATATTTGGAGAAGGCAATGGCACCCCACTCCAGTACTCTTGCCTGGAAAATCCCATGGATGGAGGAGCCTGGTAGGCTGCAGTCCATGGGGTCGCTAAGAGTCGGACACAACTAAGCGACTTCACTTTCATTTTTCACTTTCATGCATTGGAGAAGGAAATGGCAACCCACTCCAGTGTTCTTGCCTGGAGAATCCCAGGGATGGCGGAACCTGGTGGGCTGCCATCTACGGGGTCGCACAGAGTCGGACACAACTGAAGTGACTTAGCATAGCATAGCCAATATTATTTATAATTATAAATGGAGTATTACCTTTATAAAAAATTGTGAATCACTATATTGTACATCTCCAACTTATATAATGTGTATCAGCTATACTTTGATTAAAATATCATTATGATCTCTTAAATGTATTTGATGAATTATACTCTCATCTTGTTGATACTTGTGCCATTTATCAGTTTATTGACTTTATCTACCTTTCGTTGCTTTGTTTTGTGATAATGGAGTTGGATTCTTAACTGTCTTATTTGCCAGCTGGCCTGATGTTAATTAAGCTTTGTCAGTATTCTAGTTGCTACTGAGTTGCTTATTGTTTCTGGGCCTTTTCCATTGAAAGAGCTTGGAAATTTTTTTAAGGAAAATTACATTATGAATTTATGTTGATAATTTTTGTTCACATTTAAGATTAAAGGTTTTAATTTATTAGATTTTATATTTGTACCACTTTTTACTTACATAAAAAAATACTCCTATGCACAGTAACAGAATTGTTTATCCTATAATAATTTAAAAATAACAATAATATTACTGTAAATACTAAAAGATGCTTACTTGTTTTAAAGTTCTTTAAACATTTAAAATTTGAACTGTTTAAAACTTTATATTTTTAAACTTTAAAAATGTTCTTAGGGTATTCCACTAGGGATGTTCAGAGTAATTATAAGATTTTTCATGTTGTTAAATTTGAGTTCATTAAAATTAACAATTTATGCTCCTCCCTACATCATAGAATTAAAGTCCCATGAGGTGTATTTTATTTTATTTATTTATTTATTTAAATTCCTGGGATCCACTTTTAACTGTTTAATAAATTATGCTATGCTATACAATACAGTTTTAAAATTCAGTGACTCAAAGTCATTTAAAGTGATTTTTGAAGTCAGAGTTAGCATGTGTATTTTTTTCATGGTTAAAGAAGTGACCATGTTTTCATTTTATTTTTAATTCGATAATAATTACTTTACAATATTGTGATAATTTCTGCCATATGTCAACATGAATTAGCCATAGGTATACGTATGTCCCCTCCCTCCCACCTTTTTCCCCCAACCCGCCCCTCTAAGGTTGTCACAGCGCACTGACTTTGAGTTCTCTGCATCCTACAGCAAATTCCCACTGGCTATGTTTTTACATATGGTAATGCATGTGTTTCAATGCTACTCTCTCAAATCATCCCACCCTCTCCTTCCCTTGCTGTGTCCAAAAGTCTGTCCTTTATATCTGCATCTCCTTTGCTGCTCTGCAGTAGGATCATCAGTACCATCTTTCTAGATTCCATATATATGCATTCAGTTCAGTTCAGTTAGTCGCTCAGTCGTGTCCGACTCTTTGCGACCCCGTGAATCGCATCACGCCAGGCCTCCCTGTCCATCACAAACTCCCGGAGTTCACTCAGACTCATGTCCATCGAGTCAGTGATGCCATCCAGCCATCTCATCCTCTGGCGTCCCCTTCTCCTCCTGCCCCCAATCCCTCCCAGCATCAGAGTCTTTTCCAATGAGTCAACTCTTTGCATGAGGTGGCCAAAGTACTGGAGTTTCAGCTTCAGCATCATTCCTTCCAAAGAACACTCACGGCTGATCTCCTTTAGAATGGACCGGTTGGATCTCCTTGCAGTCCAAGGGACTCTCAAGAGTCTTCTTCAACACCACAATTCAAAAGCATCAATTCTTCAGCGCTCAGCTTTCTTCACAGTCCAACTCTCACATCCATACATGACCACTGGAAAAACCATAGCCTTGATTAGAGCCCCCCAAAATAAAGTCTCTCACTGTTTCCATTGTTTCCCCATCTATTTGCCATGAAGTGATGGGACCAGATGCCATGATCTTAGTTTTCTGAATGTTGAGTTTTAAGTCATCTCTTTCACTTTCCTCTTTCAGTTTCATCAAGAAGCTCTTTGTTTCTTCTTCTCTTTCTGCCATAAGGGTAGTGTCATCTGCATGTTTGAGGTTATTGATATTTCTCAATAATCTCTTTGCTGACCCAGGGATTGAACCTGGGTCTCCTGCATTGCAGGCAGATTACTTACCATCTGAGCCATAGGAAAATGCCTATGGAAAAACATACTCCTGTGTATAAAATTGATGTGCTACATTATACATTATAATGTACAGTACATAGGAATATAGCCATTCTTTTGTAATAACTTTAAATGGAATAAAATCCATAAATATATTGAGTCACTATGCTGTATGCCTGGCAATCTTGATTCCAGCTTTTGCTTCATCCACAATATATATATAGTGTTTAATATATATACAATGTTTAATTCCTGAGAAATGGAAGGAATTCTATCTGGAGAGTCTGCAAATGGTTTGCCTGCATCTGAAATTTATGTTTTGGCCTTGGTGGGTTTGTGGGTACCAACCTGAATATAAATGATTATGCTCTTTAAGTAAAGTCTCAGATAATTACCCAAAGATTTTTTTTTTAATACAATGTTTTTGGAAAGCTTGAATTTTTTCCATACTTAGTTTCTTGTTCTCATTTTCATTTCTAAATCAACTGTATTTTAAAGTCTGTGTGTGTGTGTGTGGGTGTGTGTAAACCTTCATGTGCTATAATCTCCAAGTTTTAAAAATATGAACAAAAATAAAATTAAGCACAAATTAAGAAGACAGAAATCAATCCAATATATTGCTGAAAAATGTTGAATAGATTAACTTTCGGTTAGAAAGACAGTTATGGATTGGATTTAAAGGATATTCAGCTCTATGCTGTTTGTGTGTCATAAGTATACACAGAGATTGAAAGGTGAAAGGATGGGAAATGCTGTAAAACGCTGATAGTAATAAAAAAGAATTGCTGTTGCTTTAAAAAATAGAATTTGAGGTGAAAAAAAAAATTTTGTTTCACTGTCATTAATATCTATCTTCCTGTTTATCCTCTAGACCTGATCCAAACACACTTCCACCCCTCACCCCCAAATCAGCTTTAGCTGGTGCCCTAGAGATCTTTGTGTTTAAGACGGGTCAAGTCAATCATCATCTTCCCTGACAGCACTGGATCAGTCATTCTTTGTCTTGAAACATTCTTCTTCCTAGATACTGTTTGCTTAGTTCTCATTCAACTTCATGGAGTCTTTTATTTGCTGCTTCTTTCCCATTTCCCCAGGCTTTGGATGCTTTAGCACTTAATCTTTCAAATTTCTTCTTTCTGATTCTCAGTAACTCTGCAGGTAATAGTATTTAGTTTCATGTTTTTAAATGGCATCCTTATAGTGCTGCTGCTGCTGCTAAGTCACTTCAGTCGTGTCCGACTCTGTGCGACCCCATAGACGGCAGCCCACCAGGCTCCCCTGTCCCTGGGATTCTCCGGGCAAGAACACTTGAGTGGGTTGCCATTTCCTTCTCCAATGCATGAAAGTGAAAAGTGAACGTGAAGTCGATCAGTCGTATCCGACTCTTAGCGACCCCGTGGACTGCAGCCTACCAGGCTCCTCCATCCATGGGATATTCCAGACAAGAGTACTGGAGTGGGGTGCCATTGCCTTCTCCAATCCTTATACTGCTGCTGCTGCTGCTGCTAAGTCGCTTCAGTTGTGTCCGACTCTGTGCGACCCCAGAGACGGCACCCACCAGGCTCCCCCATCCCTGGGATTCTCCAGGCAAGAACACTGGAGTGGTTGCCATTTCCTTCTCCAATGCATAAAAGTGATTATCAAATTTATATGTACAGACTCCATCCTGTATTCTGAATAAATAACTGTGTTTCAGCAGTT